>NC_056574.1:35329599-35391602 GCF_018340385.1 Cyprinus carpio
CCTGTGATTAAAGTGCCACTAGAAACGACGTTTTGGATGTCCACCTACTGTACCTCAAGTTATTTTACAGTGTCATTTATATTGTAGTTATATTGTAGTCAATTTGCCATAGACTTGTAAATGTATTTCCTTGTTCGTATTTGAATGCTTTTTTTTACATCTTGGCCAGGGGACTACAGATGAAAAATAGCCTTTGACAATGTTTGTTCATGTGTTTTATGAAATTGCACTGTCCCCTTTTAAATAAACCATTAAATCAAATCAAATCACACACAATGGACAAGATTTTTAAATTTTTTATTATTATAACTGTTTATGAAAAAAAAAAGCACAAGCTATAAATATACGGGCCTAGACACATGCAAAATAAATAATAACAACCATTTATTTTCAGTGCATGTCTAGGCGCTAAAAAGGCCACTTGGAGACTCCAAAGGGACACTTTTACCCACCTTTTTTTTTTTTACTTTTAACCACCTTTTACCATGAAGTATAACAAGTCTGTTTGATCATTTCCATACATTTTCTCATTACAATATGACAAAGCACAATTTATATACTTTCTCTGGTATATATTTTTCCCCACTTCTATTCACTCAATGGTTTAGAACAGGGTTCCTCAAATCTTACCCTGGAGGTCCAATGCGCTGCAGAGTTTAGCTCCAACCCTGATCAACCTCACATACCTGTGATTTTCTAATGATCCCAAAGACATTGATTAGCATTGATTAGCATGCTCAGGTGTGTTTGATTAGGGTTAGAGCTAAACTCTGCAGGAAAGTGGATCTCGTGGTCAAGATTTGAGGATCCCTTGTTTAGAATATGTCACACTATTTAGCAAATAAAAAGTTTAAAAACAAATTTTAGCAAATAATGTCAGGTTTATGGACCTGTTTTATTGTGTTTTGCCCCTGTCTTTTTCCCTGGTTTCCCTTATTTGGTCATGTTCCTGTCCTCGTTTAGTTTAATTAGTCATTCAGTGAACCTGTGTTTGTAATTATCCTAAGTTTATAAGTAACTGCCTGTTCCCAAGTTCTTCATCGGGTCTACTTTTTAGGTACTGTAGTAAATTTAAGATCAAAAGGGAAATGTATATAACTGATTACATTGAGTTATGATTAATTATTTATATGAGCTGCCAGTAGTAACTTTAACAGAATTAAATTGCCATCAACTAATCTGTTCGTCCAGCAAACATTTAGCTTAATTTCATATCAACTCTAAGAAAAGATATTTTCGTGGCCACAGAAAATACTTTCAATAGTAAATACTTGCATCAGAGCATGTAGCGAGGATCAAAATCGTAAGGGACATTAATTTGTAAGACAGAATCAGAAACTCATGTAATTTGTGCACAAGAGTTTTATTAACTAAACCCTAACGCAAACTAATCTAACAAAACAAACATACAATCACTCATACAGGGGAAAGGTCATCCCTTATCAAGTTCAAGTTCATGTATATTTATAAAGCACATTTAAAAACAGACACAAGACTGACCAAAGTGCTGAACATTGTGGGATTACAAATTTATAAAATGTTAAATCTAGGTTCCAATGTAATAGTATGTACATTGTGTTTTTACATTTTGAGGTTAATATGATGACATTCTGAGATGATCAAGTCAAGCAGCCCAGGTTTCTGAGACATTGACCTTTTGTTTGCTCTTCCTGACCATAAACTCAAGGCACAGCTGTGCCTTTGTTTCTATGATAATGTGAAGGTATGGGCGATACTGTCAGGCACCTCTGTAGTTTAAATGACACTGTTATGCTGATGAGATCAAGGCTGGGAAAATGCCAGTGTCTGGCACTTTCCTGATTCCATTTGCTTGCTTTGTTTAAATTGTCTCCACCTCTATGTATCCCTCCCCCTTGAAATGTATATAAACTCCAAAGTATCACTGCTTTGGTTAGACTTTTGATGACTGTAGCGCTGAGCAGAGCGTTCTCAATAAAGAATGCTGCTGAAGATTACCCAAGAGTCTCCTGGTCTTCGCTTCTGAGTTTCCAACAGTTTTGGTGCCGTGACCCGGATAGAGCTTCTCACCTGAATCCAGATTGAAACTGCAATCTCAACAAAGATCTGACTTCATTCCAGACTGAATCTTTCTGTACAACCAAGGGTTGGTGAGTGTAACTCTATCCAAAAGAACCTTTAAGACCAGTATCCTCTGCACCGCCAGAGAAGAGTTAACAGACAGCTGCAGGGTTTGGTTAACTAAGTTACCCTCTAAAAATGTATTTTAGAGATGAAAATATCCTCTGTTTAGGCAGGGAAGATTAGCATCACATGCTAATATTGAGTTACCCTCTGTCTCGGCAGGGAAGTTTAGCGTAAAGTGCTAGAAGTTTGTGTTACCCTCTGTCTCGGCAGGGAAGTTTAGCGTAAAGTGCTAGAAGTTTGTGTTAACAAGTGTATCCTCTGCTTGCCAGGGAAGTTTTAGAAGTGTCCTGTTGTGTCAGAAAGACTTTACAAAATGTTGAGAAGGAATGCTAAGCTGATTCCAACAACTAAGAAAGGTGGACTAGCTACTCCTTTATGGACAGACAGTGAGTTCAAATCATTGTTAGGAGAGCACATGGACTCAATAGTGACAGAGTCAGTCAGAAAAAGTATGGTCAATTGAAGAATGTAAAAAGGTACTAGGATCATGTATTCGCAAGAACAATGTGAAAGGCATTATCTGCTGCCACAGAGAATTTGGTTTAGCTTTAGCTTACGGAACATTCTCAGCGTAGCTCAGAGCTAGAGAAACAGAACAAAGAGCTCAGAGCTAGAGTATCCTCTTTGACTAAGAAATTGAACCGCAACAAAGCTGCAGCAAAAACTGATGTGGAAGAATTAGTCAGCCTGATAACAATTATCCTGACTTACAAGCTTTTTTTGAAACAGATGTAGCCATCCAGTCAGTAACTGATGTGCCTGTAAATTCAGTGAAGGTATGTGGAGCTAGGAGAGAGATCTCAGAGAATTGAGTGAACTGAAAGTGTTCCTCCCAACTCTTCTGTTGTCCAAGTACAAACTGTTGCCAAAGTTCTAGGACCTAAAGATATAGAGAGACTATCCCAGAGCTTACCCTCAGCATGCACAAATTTTACTGAATTTAGAAGAGCACTGATCAGCAAAATGCGTCTCTATGACATGTCATTAGCAGAAGTCACACAGCTGATGTCACAAATTCTAACTGAATCTGAATTCAGCAGTTTTGAGTCTGCTGTTACTTCTGAACTACAACATGCCAGTAAAGATGAATTGAGAGAGGGAGTTCTGAGAGAGTTAAAGAACATTGTTGGACCAAAAGTGAATTGGTCAAAGGTCACTGGTTGTGTACAGAAGAAGGATGAAACTGTAAGTGAATACACTGAAAGGTTTTGTCAGTCAGCTGCAGTTTACAGTGGAATAGCTGACACTCCAGAGAAGGTCATGGATCATAAAGGACCACTAGTTCGAACATGGTTTGATGGCCTTTTAGCCGAGTACAGATCTGCTTTACCATTCTTAGATCTTACATGGTCCACTGGAAGCTTGCAAAACAACTTGGACAGGTTAACTACTTGGGAAAGAGACTCTGTCAAAGCCAGAGTAAAGATTGCAGCAGCATCATTTCAGGTCAACACAGAGAACCGACAGAAACGTAAAAGTCCTAAAAAGGAGGGCAGTTGTCATTACTGTGGTAAATCCGGACACTGGATGAAAGAGTGTAGGAAAAGCAAGAAGACATTTAAGAGAAATGAACAGCTTTACTCAGCTCCTACTCAGTCTACTTACCACTCTGAAGCAGCCCCTCCCCACTTCACCTAACTGTTGGAGCAGCTTGCTCAGGTGTTAACTGTTAGGGCTGTGAGTGCTTAATTTAACGCTAGTTGAATACACTCACAGCCTTCAAAGCTATATTACAGCACACTCTAGTCGCTCCTATTCTCTTTGGGTTATGATGTTTTGTTATGACTGATGTTCCATTGGAAGATGGAGATGTCACACAGTAAAGTTTTCACACCAACTACAGGGACAGACTAGGACACACAGACCAGTGGGGAGCCCAGGGAAGAACCGATGTGCAACAGGCCTCGGGGGCCAACCCTGTGGTGAAGACTTCCTCATAGGTTTCCCCTATCAGCAGTTTTATCCCCACCTCACTGGTTCATAGGTGTCAAATTACTTAAAACTAGGTTGAGAAAAACACTATACGATCACCAGACTTAAAAACCACTATACGATCAACAGAAGTCTAAAAATGTCTATGCATGAATACTGCTGGTCTGCTGTTTTCTTTGTTTTCTTGTGTTGCAGGTATGTGTGCATGATATGTCATCTCCATAAGCAGCACCCTGGTGTAAAGCATCACCTCAGACATCCATGAACAAGCTTCATGAGGACCAAGAATCATCTGCATGAATCTACGTGGGAAATGGACTACAGAAAACAGACTTCACAGCTATTCGGGCGCCATGGACTTCAAGACTTCCACTCTATGCTACATGGTTTTCTGTGTCATCATGAAGTTTCCACAACATGTTACCATCCATGTCATATGTGTCCACAGTTATTGTTCTAAAAATAACTATTACACCTAAGTAAATCTAGGACAAGACACAGAATAAATTATATGTGCCTGTAACCTTCAAGTTACATGACTGCAAGATGGGGCTTATGTTAAGAAACATAGGCCATAGAATGGACTTATGAAAGTTTAAATTTGTATTATGTGAGAGTTATTAGAATTCTCAAGGGGAGGACTGTGGGATTACAAATTTATAAAATGTTAAATCTAGGTTCCAATGTAATAGTATGTACATTGTGTTTTTACATTTTTGAGGTTAATATGATGACATTCTGAGATGATCAAGTCAAGCAGCCCAGGTTTCTGAGACATTGACCTTTTGTTTGCTCTTCCTGACCATAAACTCAAGGCACAGCTGTGCCTTTGTTTCTATAATAATGTGAAGGTATGGGTGATACTGTCAGGCACCTCTGTATTTAAATGACACTGTTATGCTGATGAGATCAAGGCTGGGAAAATGCCAGTGTCTGGCACTTTCCTGATTCCATTTGCTTGCTTTGTTTAAATTGTCTCCACCTCTATGTATCCCTCCCCCTTGAAATGTATATAAACTCCAAAGTATCACTGCTTTGGTTAGACTTTTGATGACTGTAGCGCTGAGCAGAGCGTTCTCAATAAAGAATGCTGCTGAAGATTACCCAAGAGTCTCCTGGTCTTCGCTTCTGAGTTTCCAACAACATTAAAATCAAACCATAAACCCATAAAACAAAGAATAAAACATTAATTTAAAACCCGAGGAATGAAAGATAAACAATACAATGTAATTAAAATGTGATATTAATAGACCAGATCAAACATGTGTTCTTTGAAGAGACTTAAAAATGTATATGGAAGGTGCCATTCTAATATCAAGCGGCAGATTGTTCCATAACTGAGGCCCAACCACAGCAAAAGCTCTATCCCCTCTATGTTTTAGTCTGAAGTTAGGAACTACAAGAAGATTCTGGACACTTCTAGTGGGAGTATAAAAATGCAGCAGCTCTGCGAGATAACTAGGGGCTTGGTTATGTAAAGATTTATACACCAGTAAGAGAACTTTAAAATCAATTCTAAATTGAACAGGCAGTCAGTGAAGGGCCCTCAGTATGGGGGTGATGTGGTCACATCTGCGACTATTTTGAAGAAATCTAGCAGCAGAATTTTGGACCAATTGTAGGCGCGTATTTTTTTGTGACTTTGAAATGCCACAATATAGTGAGTTGAAGTAAGCTAATCATGAAGTAATAAAAGCATGGACAGCCATCTCTAACGTCGAAGCTTTTAAAAAGTGTTTGACTTTAGACAGCAAGCAGAGTTGGTAAAAACTAGAACCAATTACAGAAGAGATAGGTTTTTTCCAATTTTAATGACTCATCAAGAACCCAGTTTTCGCACACGAGAAGATCTGAAGGCCAATAAGCTGCCCAGATTTAGGCTGGTAGCCTGAGAATGATCAGTAGGACTGAAAACGATCACATTTGTTTTATCTTCATTTAACATTAAAAAAAATAAGTTAGCCAGAGTCTGACCTTGTCTAAGCATCTTAGTAAGGTACTAAGTGCTGAAGGATCACTTCTCTTAATAGGTAAATAAATCTGGGTATCGGCAGCATAGAAATTAAAAGACACCCCATGCCTTCTTAGAATGGAACCCAGAGGAAGCATGTACAGGGGAAAAAGGGAGTATTGAGCCTTGAGGGGGAGGCCACAGGTGAGAGGAGCAAAGTATGACTCTAATCTAGATATCAAAATAAAGTGGTCCACAGTGTAAAATGCTGCTGATAAATGTGAGAACCAGGACCACAGAGTCACTAGAGTCTGTAGCTAAAAGGATATCGTTTAACACTCTGAGAAAGGCCATTTCAGTACTATGAGCAGATTTAAAACCGACTGAAAAATTTCAGTAATACAATTAAGATTTAGAAAGAACTGCAGTTGGTCAAAAACAATTTTTTCTAAAACCTTTGAAATTAATGGTAAAACAGAAATGGGATGGAAGTTATTCAGAATAGAAGGATCTAGTGAAGGCTTCTTGAGAAGTGGAGTGACAGTAGCCACTTTAAGAGTAGCAGGAACAGACCCAGTTAAAAGGCACTTAGTGAAAAAAGACATCAAACCTGGCACGACAGAGTCAACCATTAATTTAAAAAAATTTAAGGTGTATAATGTCATAAGGACAAAAAGATAGTTTAATATTAGCAATGATGTTTTTTTAAGAAAATGGGTTCAAAAAAACATCAAAGGCAACAGGCACCGTGTTAATAGAAGGATTAACAACAGAATAAATAACTGAAAACACAACTTTAGGAGTAGAATGCTTTTTTTATTAAATCAGAAAAATAAGTAGGCTTAGCAGCAGACTGATAAGCTGATAAACTGCCTTTAAACAACTGAAATTAAATATGTAATTTATCCTTTTTCCATCTGCGCACGGCCCTTCTACAAGCTTGTTGTAAGAGTCGAGTATCAAAATTTTGCCACAGAACAGATTTTGATTTGTCACTGCTCCACTCAAGCCTTATAAACACATTTAAAACATCCAGCCAGGCAGAATTTAGAAGACTTAGATGTTGGTCAGCATCCAGGTCAGGTAGCGGTAGATCCAGAGATAGATGAAAACAAGATTCCATAAAACACTGATTAAAATTTGACCCAAAATTAGAAGAATAGGACATAGACAGTGTTACAGATTTCTTTGTAAAATGAGAAAGATACACAGAAAATAAAATCGACTTATGGTCAGAGAGCAGGAAATCATATATTTCAATATCAGAAACGGCAAACCCATAAGAAAGTACAAGATCTACAATATGGCCCTGAAGGTGAGTGGAGTCCTTTATCCATTGAACCAAACTAAAAGAGTCAATGAGATTGAGAAACTTATTAATGGGTTTGACTGACAGCATACATGGATATTAAAATCACCCACTAATAAAAAGCGGTCATACTTTAGACAATATTGCCGATAAATTCAGTAAATTGCTTCATGAAGTCCATTGCTGAGTAAGCGGGATGCTAAATCACCACCAATAAAACAGGATCATTCCAGTCGAGATGGAGAAGCTGAACTTCAAAACTGGAAAACACATCCACTGAAACTGAACGACAGCATTCAAGAAAAGAGTCTTTTAAAATAGTTACTAGTCCACTCCCTTTCCTGTTCGGGTGGGGAAAATTTAAAAAAGGTGCAGTCAGCCAGAACCAATTCGGAAAAAGGGGTTAAATCACCAACCTTGGTCCAGGATTCAGTGATGAACATAAAATCCAGTCTATGAGAAGTGAAGAAATCGCAGAAAAGTATTATTCACCAAAGATCGAGTGTTGATCAGAGCCATTTTTGGTGGGGGGCTTCACCTCCGGAGAAAGCGATTCTCTGCTCAGTGAGCGCAGGTTACCGGGAGTCACTCCCTTGCTCCGGCAACAGAGGCCGATCCGTGAAAGGCCATCCAAGGAGACAGGGGACAGAGACGGGGAGAACAGGTCAAAGCTACCTGTAAGGCAAGTCCAGTGGCCGCAAAGCAACAAGGCCATGGCAGAACAACTCACAGGAAAGGCCAGACCAGAAGCCAGCCCGAAGGTGTGCCTTCAGTTCGATAGTAAGTCCTCCCCCACACCTGCATTTCCTCCACTTTCTCTGCAAAGTGCTGAGAGGCCACTGGCGGATATACGCTGGAATATCCATTAAAAGATTCTTGTGCATTTGATTAAAAATGCGCTCCAAGTCCAGCTTAAAACTGTCCATAAATGAGGCACGAATATCCAGTAGATTGTTGGTCATAGATCAAAAGTGTGCCACATTTCAAAAACCAAACAAACATCTACACACAAACACACACACACACACACAAAAGAACAGCAGATGGCATGCCGAAGACACAGGCGTCATCTTGTTCCAAAGGTCAAAATTTTCACACAACCTTATCCAGCGTATGGTGCCACAAGGTGCTTTCTTGGGCATCTTGTTCAAAATTGTTTTGGGAAAGCCTTTTCTGTTAGGTCTGATGGTGCCACAAGCATAAATCTTTTTGCCCAGGGGGTATTTGAAGAGGGTTGGACTAGTATAAAAGTTGTCAACGTATAACTTGTAACCAGTGCCATAACTGCATCATAACTCTAGTCCATTTTCTGTGACTTTTATTAGCTGCAGACTTGCCCTCGTACAGTGTAGCTGGCAAGTGAATCAGCCAGTACAAACAGTTTTTATCCCCTCCTGGTGGGTTTACTTTTCATGTACTGTTCGAGTCCAGATCTGGCTTTGGAGGCCACCATCCTATTGTCAACAGAAATGTGCTGATTGGGATGGAAGTATGCCTTGCTTACTTCCCTGATGACATCATATATGGGCTTTATTTTGCAGAGTTGCTCACAGGCAGGTGATCCCTTTATCAAATCAAATAACTTTTATTGTCACATCACCACAGCACACGTGCCTTGGTGAGTGAAATTCTTGGGAGCGTGCTCCAGACAGTGCAGAAACAATTTACATATAGACACAGACTTACACAGATGACAATGTGTAATATACACATGCATATACTCAGTACACACAGTGTACTATAGACATACTTACAATTAGCAATACACATTATACACCGTATGTACATACAGTTAGCAATACACATTATTCACAGTATGTACACATTCTACATTATGTATACATATTTACACATAAAATATGCAAAGATGCAACAGATTATACATGAACTGGACAAACAAAATGTCATGGATGTACATTGGATGGTATCCAGTGGTAGCAGATAGATTTTGTATTAAGTGCAGTGTGTACGTATAGTCCATTATTGAACTGTGTTGGCGTTTAAAGTGCAGTGTGTGGCATATCGTATAGTGGGAGTATGCTGTAGGGTGTATTAGTTCTGACTGTTCATTAGTCTGATAGCCTGGGAAAATAGCTATCCCTCAGTCGGCTAGTGTGGGATCGGATGCTGCGGAGACATCTTCCTGAGGGCAGCAAAGAGAGCAGTCTGTGGGATGGGTGGCTGGACTTACTGATGATCCTCCGGGCTTTCCTTACACACCGCCTGGTGTAGATGTCCTAGAGGGAGGGACGCTCACCTCAAACAATGTGGCGTGCAGTTCACACAACCCTTTGCAGAGCTTTGCGGTTGCCAGAGGTGCTGTTTTAAAAACAAGGCAGTGATGCAGCCAGTCAGCATGCTCTCCACAGTGCAGGTGTAGAATGATCTGAGGTTGCTGGGGCTCATTCCAAACTTCCTCAGCCATCTCAGGAAGAATAGGCGTTGCTGTGCCTTCTTCAGTACTACATCAGTGTGTGTAGACCATGTAAGATCCTCATGTGAACACAGAGGAACTTAAAGCTGTTTAGCCGCTCCACAGGTTTCTTGTCGATGGTGATGGGTGTGTGTTCTCTGCTCTTTCTCCTGACATCCACCACAAGCTTCTTGGTCTTGTTGATGTTGAGTGAGAGATGATTCTTCTGACACCATTTAGTCAGGGTGCTCACCTCCTCTCTGAAGGCTGTCTCATTGTGTGTGATCAGGCCTATCATCGTTGTGTCATCAGCAAAATTTGATGATGTTGGAGCTGTGTGTGGCTGTACAGTCATGTGTGTGTGTGTGTGTGTGTGTGTATAGGGAGTACAGGAGTGGGCTGAGGATGCAGCCCTGAGGAGCACCAGTGTTGAGGGTCAGCGGGGATGAAGTATTGTTGCCCATTCTAACCACCTGACTTCTGCCTGTCAGGAAGTCCAGGATCCAGCTGCACAGAGATCTATTTAGTCCCAGAGTATGGAGCTTCACAACACAAGTGTGGGAGGCACTATGGTGCTAAATGCTGAGCTGTAGTCCAAAAACAGCATTCTCACATAGGTGTTCTTATATTCCAGGTGGGAGAGACCAGTGTGTAGCGTGAAAGCAATAACATCATCTATGGAACAGTTGTTGGCAGGCAGCACAGAGCAGATGTAGTCTCTGATAAGTCTCTCAAAACACTTTGCTGAAGATGGGTGTCAGAGCAACCAGCCTCCAGTCATTCAAGCATGTGATTTTTTTTTTTCTTTTTTTTTTTTTTTTTTTCTTTGGTATGGGCACAATGGTGTTTTTTTTTTTTTTTACAGACAGAGATAGGGAGAGATTGAAAATGTCTGTGAAAACCCTGGTTAGTTGGAAAGTGCATGTTCGGAGCACACGGCCTTGGATGCCATCAGGACCCATAGCCTTGCAGATATTCACCCGTCGGAAGGATCGGGTTACATCTGCGCACAGACGGAGAGTGCACTCACCACTTCTGCAGCAGCTGTGGGAGCACTCTCTGTGTGGGCAGTGTTATGAGCCTTGAAACGAGCATAAAAGTTAAGCTCATCCAGTAGAGAGTTCAATGTTCACAGTAGCTGGTTTATTCCCTTTAAAATCTGTTATGTTATTGATGCCCTGCCACATGCTTCTTGCATTGTGAGTGTTGAATTGTTCTTCAACTTTTTTATATTGTCTTTTTGCGGCTTTGATGGATTTCCTGAGATTGTAACTGGCTTGTTTGTGATCGTCAGTGTTTCTGGATTTAAAAGCAGATGTCTGCGCTGACAAGGCTGCTCAAACATCGCTATTAATCCACGGTTTTTGGTTGGGGTAGATAAGAATTGTTTCTGATGGCACTACGTCAGTATTCTATATGATTCAGCTTATGTCAAAAAGATGTATGGCTTTGACCTTTGTGACCTTTTCCCCCTCCCCCCATGTAGCCCACCCACGTTGTGTTGACCCTGTGACCTATCCAGATGTGACCCCCATGACCTGTTAATGATATCCAGATGTGAAAACTGGCATATGTAAAATTCCAATGTCAGCCTATGACCTCCTGGGATGACATATGATGTTTTGTATAGATGTGTGACCGTGTCCGAGCAGCGACAGGTGATGAATGAAACTGCTGAGGAATGTTTTTTGAAGATTTATGGTCCGTCCTTAGGAATGTTTTTGAAGATTATATGGTCTGTTCCCGACATCTGGGGGTTTGCCTCATCTGGGGGTCCAGTTGCATTCCAAGTCAAGCTTATTTAAATAGACCCAGGGTCTTCTGTGGAAAATCAGAAAAGAGCTGTGAAATACATAGACATGGCCCAGTTTATACTCACCTAAAACTCACAACAAGGAGTGGGATGAAGAGATAATGTAAAATCTGACTTTGGCTCCGAGAAAGCCTTACAACACAAATTTGTATTTGACAAAGTTTCTCCATGAAAATACAGAATTTTTGACAGACAAAATCATCCTCCAACTGTTGTTCAAGTGGTGCGATCTGCATCTGCTGAGTGCACTTTTCTCAATCATAAACAAAATGTTCAAGTGGTGTGACATGCGTAATGGATACAACAAACAACATCTCAAATGCTATGTCTAGATCGTGTAACGGTGATTCTAAAGCTCAAGACGGGTAGGGTCTCATAGTCATGGCGCATAAGAGATTGTCTAAACCACCAGGTAGGAGGAGGCATGGCCTTCGATGAAGCAAACAAAGTGAAGGTCCAAGAAGCGCTTTCAGTTACACCCAGAAAGCGTAAGAAACCATATTCTAACATGGCGTTACTGCATCACATGTCAGGAGAGTGCGAGTCCGAGTTAATTTATTCACAGTCCTGCTGACCCAGACGGTTATTGAGAAAAATGCATATTTAGTAAAGTACCTTCTTTATCGGCTGTATCAGATTTGTCCCCTTTGGAGTTTTTTTTTATCCCGGGAACCGGCGAAGATTACATTGACCTAAATAACACGCTGTTGTTTCTACATCTCAAAATCACAAGACCTAATGGTGCTGACATTGCAGACACTGCAAAGGTATTGCTAATAAACTACCCCGGAGCCACTATAACCTCATACAGAGGTTGCCAACAGTTGTAAATATAAACAATGTTTTCATTTTTTTTTTTTTTTTTTCTTTTTTTTTTTTTTTTTTTTTTAGAAATCATATTTAGACCAGTCACCATCAGTTGTTTTACAAAATAGGTCTTGCCACTATTGGATGGACACATGACAATTGGTGCTGGAGTCTAAAGTCAAACTCGGAAGCATCCCGAAACCCTCTATGCATTCAGCATTAGCCAGGATGTATTGTGTATCGCTGTGAGATGTCACATAGCCGTTAACCAGACCAATCAGGGAGTCTAAGCGGATAGCTTGGGAATTTCTAAGCGTTCAGCATTATATCCTTAGCCTTCATGCACACTTTCCTTTGGCAGTATGATAGTCGTATGAGTTTGGACCGCTAGAACAGAACTCTGTGATGTATTCGTCGTCCCCTATTTCATCCCGTCAGCTCTCCCCCAAATGATCCCCCAGAGGTGCCATCTAGTCATCTTCCCTAGACACAAAAATGATGCTGTCAGTGTCTGAGTATAATACTCGGCTTGCCGATGTTTGTCCATCAGCACGTACAGTGTCCAGACTTGAGCATGAGCATTGTAAAGGCACCTTAATAACGTTAATGTTTCATGTTTTTGACGAACATCCCCTTTGATGGGACGATGTTTGCACAAACGCGACATCGTCTGAGACGAATGTGAAATATTTCAGGGTATCAGTTTTACCAAAAATTATACTGGTGAATTCTTTCGGGGTCTTTCACAAGAGCAGTTTGTGTTAAATCCTCTCTCATAGAGAGAATCTCCCCCCATAAACTATAAGCAAATAGCTTGTTTATAGACCTCTGAGCGGGCTGTTGGACTGATGTTTGTCAGGGTTGAGATAATTTCCTTCTCCTTTTTCATAATATTTTGCTGATGTAAGACGCTTTGTATCTATGAACACAGTGGAACCGGTAGATAGCCGGACCACTTGCTGTTTCAAACACAGAAACTTTTTTTACGTAATCGCCAAAACAGTGTATCCATCCCTTGCGGGAAATTGCCAAACTTCATTGACCTTTGGCAACGACGTACCCCTTCTCGAAGTCGCTTTTAAACAGCTTGATACTGACCCAACACCCCGAGAGAGCCCTCTCCTCATCCATATGGTTACAGCTGGATGTCTGGTTTTTGGTGTGAGCACAGTTCCTGCATAAAAGGGAACCATGAGATTTTCCTCGACCTCTGTAAGGAGTAATTTGCGCGGGGGTACACAGTGGCCTTGATAAGGTCCGTAATAATTTTAAATTGGTTCAAAATCATTATAAATGATTTGGGGTGGCGCGATCGGATAGCTTTTCTCATAGCTTGGCAGAAGGGGTATAAAGCTTTGGTAAAATCGACGTAACTTATTTTCTCTCCTCTTCGGGCGTTTCGTTTTGTGTGATAGCAGTGTTTACGTGTTCATGCGTCCAACAAAAAGGGCATCCGCTCGAGGGTTCAGGCACTCGGGAGCCGAATATTAGTACTCAAACGTAATCACCGTGGGGTTTCAGGTCTGTTTCATTTTGTTCCATATTCACACTCCCACAGGAACTCTATTTTCAAGCCTTATGCCGTTTTGCGAGAATCTTCAACCTTGTCGTCAAACTGGTCTTTCTGAGAAACGTCACGAAGGTATGCTGACACGGGTGGGTATTAGTGGGGGTTCAAAGTGCCATTTGTGGCGCATGGAAAAAAAAAAAAAAAAAACACCATTGATTATAGGCCGTACCTTAAATCCACAGTCGCGTTCGTAGTAGCTGTCTACATACACCATACAACAGCTCGCAAGAGTGGTAAGGTAAACGAATCGAGTCTTAGGAACGCTTCTCTGTATTTCATGCACGCTTCACGTAATAATACAATCACGCAGTAAACACGGTACAACTCCTTCCTTGAAACTGAAAGAATTTACCCGAGACCACGTGCCAACCACCTCGTCAAACTTGGCCTGGTCTTTATCTTACATGTTTGCTTACCCGGAAAACTTTTTGTCTAGGTAGGGGTCTGTTTGGGGCAAAATTAAATCAACTCCTACTCAGCATTAGAGAGACAGGCCACTCTCAAGCTTATAATTAAAAAAGAAGCTTTTATTCTTGTGCAAAGAAGGTCAGACCAGTACATACAGAAAGCACAGGTCGCTGCCGAGTGTGACAGGCAGGAAGGGAGGGCAGTCCTCCACTGTTCTATCCCTTTTCCCCAGTCAAGGTTATAAACTCTTAACAGCTGTGCTTTTCCATAGATAGCAAGAAAGTCAGAAGAACATTACTACTATATTCATTCTTCTAAAGCTGTTGGTTCCCCCCATATTTAGTCTTAGCTAACCTCCCAGGTCATCCTTAGGCATCTTTTTCACCTTTCGATGGCCCCAAATGACCTCTCAGGTCATCCTCAAACATCTGTTTCCCCCCCAGTGTCTCCTTCTGCACCCAACACGGGTCCATGGACCACATGTTGCCCATACAGCTTACTCTTAGGCCCTTTAAAGCCCATCTCTCACTGTGTCCACACAGCAGTTCTACAGAAAACACACATGCATATATGGTCATGCAGAAGGCAATGAACACTAGAATTTTTGTCCACTAAACAATTTCCCCCCTTTTTATCATTCATTGGATCAAGCTAAAACAGAAAAAAATATCATATACTACTTGGTATAGCACATTCACTACACTCTTAACATTATAATGCTGCTCTGGAAGCCAGTGCCTTGCATCTTCTGACATACGTAGCACCCTCAGCTGGGAACTCAGAGCTTTCACCTCACAGATTCAAAACACAACTTCAAATAAGAAATTTCAAACAAGAAACAGCAAACAGAAGTCCAATAAAGCCAAACTATAAGTTATGACATCACAATTTATTACTCTTCAATCTCTGATTTTCACATAACTGAGTCACTCTCTAAGTGTTGTGTGTCGAAGAATTAGAAATATGAGCTAAGGCTTTTTGTTGGGGATAGCCCCTATGTTGAGGCAAGCACAACAGTATAGACATAGATGTGGCCTAAAACATTACTATACATACCCACTTCTCAAAGGGCAGAAATAGCATAGAGTTCCATGCATTTAACGACATGTTTACTGGGAGCTTTTCGCTACAGGTTGTCTCTTCATCAACAGTTTTCTCCCTACACAAATCCCATCATAATGTCTTTGTTTGTAACACCATTACAGTCCTAACCAGATTTGATGTGAAAACCTCTAGACTTCACCAGTCTCTGGTAACTGAGCTGGATATGAACTGAAAATACAGATTGTAAACATAATAGACAGCAAAAAATTATACTGCTCACAATTGGTAACCAAGTGTTGCACAGTCCAATATCCCCACCCGTCCCCACAAAAGATGTTTGTCAGCCGCTTCGTGTCTCCTCATATATCGGTGTGCCGCTCGAGCTCTTTTAAATGGCCATTCTCATGTGGTGCAAAGATATTGGTAAACATTGTTCGCTGTAGTCTGGCACATTGAAAAAAACATGACTTGTCCCCAACATTTTTACAGACCCCAGCCCAGATTGCGTACGTAGCATATCCAGAACTACTCTTTTTGGTTATAACCTGCATCTCTTCATTAGTGTTTCATTTCAATCATTAACCATTGTCAGAGAATTTTCACAAATGCTATTACATATGGCCATTCACTTATCCATGCGCAACTCCATTGATCTTATTTATGCTTCAACGTGCTGTTTCTTCTACTTCCTATAAAAGTGACCGACCGTCGTGTTTAGCACCTGGTGTGTGTCCAATGATCTGAGTATGACTATACCCATTTGACTTCTCTGGTAGTAGCCGCCTGGTAAAATGTTAACACTTGTTCTCTTTCTACTCTCACCTTTATGCTCTTCACTTGGTAAGTACAACAGATGTCCCTACATTCATTATATGCTGGATAACAACACCCTGTCCATCGTTCTCTCGGCAGGTCCATGATATGCTCTGTCTACACACACCCACTCAGCAGCATGTGAAAGTTGTCGCTGCGTGTGGCATCTGTTGAAAGTACACATGTGAACGTTTGTCAAGTGTCCCATTCAAAAATTGGTTTTGCTGTGCATTATTTCGCTGTTCCATTGATTGATTTGATCCTGATCCATGCCAGTCAACTATCCCCTCCTTCAGGCTTCCATCTGGGTCTCGTTTTTGGCAGATGCACACAATCCCCTTGCGTGTGCACCCACTCTCAACGGTGGGTACATCATGTCTGATTGGTCCGTCCCACTGTGTTTCCATTGCATCAGGTTCCGGTTTCCCCCCTCTTCGGCATCCTCCCTTTCTCTATATCATCCGCAGCCATCACACTTCTGCCATCTGTGAAGATATTAGGCTCTGTATTCCTTTAGGGTTGTTACAGTCAATGGAGCAGCTCTCATGAGTGAGACATCTGCAGAGACCACAGCCAGCAGCAGCTGGGTGTTTATTCTTCACTCTCTTTTCTTTCTTCTGCAACAGTGCCAACGACAAACGCTTTAAATTCCCCGGGAACTTCGTCAGGGCTTTTTTGGCAGTTGTAAGGATTTTCATTCCCCCTCTGCCCGCTCCTTGTGTTCCCATCCACACTGCCTCTTTCCTTTGTAGCTGGTTCAAAAGCAGACCTCAACAGATTGTTTCACTGGCTGTGGTGCTGGTCTTTGCCCAAGACAATGCTTAATTGCTATCATACCAATCAGTTTCCCGTTTTATTGATGCCACAGTAGTAATTGCCTTGAATCCGAAGTCCCTGACTTTTTGCAATATGACAGACATCCCGACCCTTGTGTTTGACCACAACTTGCTTCCTCTTCACCACATTTAAATTCTCATCTCATCTGTTCCATAGCTCTCAGGAATGTTTCGAAGGCTTTCCACACCTCACTCTTCCATTTACACCGGATGTCTGCAAAAAGTAGACTTTGTTGCATACTCATACGCTGCTTGTGTCTTCGTATTCAGGCCTTCCACAATATGGACAGTCGTCTTAATGAATGGGTTACAGTTGAATTTCACATTTGACGCCTTCTGGTTACCATTACGATGTCTTTTGTCCATTCCATGCGTTGGTATCCAACTAGAGTCCAGCGTTGATAACTCTTCACTCGTTGATGATGTCGTATGGGTTTTCGCTGTGGTGTTTTTCACTCTGGATTATAACTGGTCACCACGCTCCCCTATCTAGTTTCTGCAGTCATGTAAGATGCAAGTCGAACAGAAATAATTTGACAGGCATTGCAAGCCACATATACTTTTTTAACCTCTAAGGCCACACAAGTCTTGCAGTATGATGGTGGTCCCGTTGTCCTGCATGCTCCTTCGGTCGGTTTTGGCGGGTCTTTGAGTAACGTTTGTCAGCCCATGATAGAGGTAGACTGGTTGGAGATGATCTGCCGCTCTGCTGCTTCCATCTTTGAAGCTGCACCTCCTCCCTGATGCCGATTGCCCAACTATGGTTGTGTAACCTTTCCCAGCCTTTCTCTCCTGTGCCAGAATTTCATGTCCTCTCGGTTGAGCACACCAACTGCTTGATAACTATATTTGTTAACTTTTTCACTTGTGCGCAGCTGCTTCGATGCTGTTTTTTCAGTTTGACTCCTGCTCCGTCTGCTGATAAGGACGCTTGTGTTTATGCTTGGATTCTGGCCTTTGTTGACGTGTGGTATCTTTAGAGTTTTACTTCCCTCCGCTCCTCTCCTTAGATGCAGATGGGAATTTTTCTGCAGTGGCTGGTGTGAATCCACGTTGCTCTCCCCACCGGCCCCTCAGCTCCTTCACGCCGTGTGAGTGTCAGAAGCACCTGGAACGGTCCCATTCCACCTTTCGCCTCATGCCTTTCCAGCTCTCCTGGGGTTTCGCCTACAGGTCTCGTACCACCACAAAACATCTCCTGGCAATTCTGTTGCAGTCAGGTCGTGCAATTCCCATGGGTTTCAGCAAGGCTTTCCCCTGAACCGCTTTGTTAAGTCCAGTGCACACAAACATTACGTTAGATCAATGTATATACGGAATTTTAAAGAGGACAATTCTTTGCAGTAACTCAGTCGATTAACATGTCATGCTCACACACCTTTCTGTAGATGGCAATACAGCTGTTGTTTACCCCTTCCTTATAAAGTAAAGATAACCATGAATTGCAGCCTTTGTCCGGTTTTTCAGTTACAAAGGCGTCATTAAAATGAACTGTAATTTCAACCACCGTGAAAGGGATATCTTAAAACCTACTGTCTACTTTAACTAAACAGTTTACTCTGGATAAGTAATCCATATGCTTTTTTCATTCTCATGTTGCTCCGACAAGCTTTTGAGATTCAATGATCGCGCGGCTTTTGAGCCCACGAGAACAGAACTAACTCCGCGAGATTGTTCCATGTGAGTAAGACATAATTCACTCCCAAAAAAAATTGTGTAATCACACTTTAGGGTAACATGATAATCTCCTTTTTATTTTTTTATATACTTGTTAGATCAAGTGATATATTATAATCAAGTGAAATATTATGAATAATTAATCTATACCATCAAAAGCTATGATTAATATATCAATAAAGGTACCCTGTAACCAATGACAGTTACATTAAAATTATTTGAGATTAAAAAAAAGGTCAATTGTATATATCAATAACTCATTACAAGGCACTGTAATTTACTCATTACACATGTCGGAATATTCCATTCTTCATATCAATTAACGGATATATTTTACTGGGAATTAATGCAAATCGAACAGTGGTTTGTCCAGCAAACGGCTGTAAGATTAACTTATCAACCTTCAAATAAAGTTGTCACTTCTTAGAATTCCAGGAAAAATAGTTTCCGGCCATGAAAAACCATTCTCCCTGGCCCTATAAAAATTTAGGTTAATGAAAAGTAACAAAATAAGCTTTGTGGAAGCAAGATCAAACATTTCCATTGACTTTCAGGATGTGAGTATCTTGTATTGCGAAGCAATCATGAATATATACTGGATTTTAATAATTGAACTAATAATACATCAAACCACACATTCACTCAGAGTAAATATGATAACAATACAAACAGTAAAAACAAATACAAGACAAAAACGGATATCAAGATAAGAGAGAGAGGGGAGTGAAAGGGGTGAGTCGGTGAGAAGGTGAGAGAGAAATGGGCTAGATAACAGAATGATCGCTTCAGTGCGGCAAAAAATCACATACAGCAACCTTTTGAAAGACAACAAGGAATCAGATCACCTTGAAAAAAGAGAATTGACAACCCTAAGCAGCCGCTTAAATCTCTATGGAAAAATAATACTTGCATGTGGGTTTCTTGTGCCTGCTAAAGATGGGCGTATGCAGTGTCGCTCTTTGGAGCTGGTGTGGCTCTTTCAAGCAGCACTCTCGGCCTGAAGTTTCAAAGGTTCAACAAACGCGGAGTCACCAAAGAAATGATTTCGAGGAGTCTGCCTCCCCATGTAGTAGAGGCTTAATATGAGAATAAAAACTTAGTAAAGGAAAAGAAAAGAAAAAACTGAGATGAGAGCTCCCTTAAGGAGTCACCTAAAACTTCGCTCTCCTGTAATGCAGCGCTCAGGGATGAAGTGCAACGAGAACTTTCTGTGTCAGTCTTTATGGAGCCGACCAGTTCACGCTAACAACCAATGAACTCCACGACCTGAAGCTGGAAAAGTTCCTTGTCTCTGGGAGACACCCACTCAAGTGGGAGTTATGGTGTTGTCAGAATTCAGCAGTTATATTCTTCAGCAAGAGGAAAATTCCAGAATAATACATTTTACTGTAATTTCCTATGTAAGGAGTGGTCTCGGGTCAAAAAGCCAGACGGTTTTAAACAGATACAAGAATGACAGGTACAGGTAGGAGAAACAAAGTACATTCGTATGCAGAATTAAACTCATTAAACTTGATTAAAAAATGATTATTTTAATAAAAATTGCAGATACTCCATTTGAATGGGGATACAGTCAAACATTAAGAATACATTTACTTTCCTTTTTCCTTACACGACTTCCTCGCGAGCGGCTTTTTTCTGTTTCTTCCCAGTTTGGTTATTAAAGTTTTGGAAAGGGCTTAGGGATTTCATAAAGTTTTATGCTGCTGGTCAGCAATTTAAATCCAGCATGACTGGTGCACCAGGCCGGTAGTTACAGCTTGCAGAGAGTTTGATTTACCTGCATGAGTTCAGAGGTCTAAAGGTTTCGGGTTTTAGTTCATCAAGAGAATGTGCATTGTTTTAGATTCAATGAGCCATGATTCATTAATTCGGAACCAATGAATGAATTTGAAGTGCGCATGCGTTTACGCAGTCCCCCCCTGTTCCGTCTGGATGGAAGTCCATGTGTGGGACATCATCGGACGCTTGTGACAATCATCACGATGGGCAGATGACCGGTTTTTGGGGCTATCATGATGGTCGTTGTAGCAGGTGGATCATGATGGCAGGTGGTTCCTGGAGCTGAGGATTTTAGCTTGATGAGGTTCGGTGTGTGTCTCTGACTTGGCACCCCCTTTCCAGGAATTCCATCTGAGACCTTCGGACACGGCTTTCGTGAGCTTGGCTGTATCGCATCTTGTTGAGTCTTCTGTACAGAATGGAGGGCGAACCCTAGTGTCGGGGTGTGGCTGAATTACCTGTAGAGATGCACAGCGCAATGTCGGCATCGGTCCAGGCTCGGACCGCAGGTGGACGGTGACGTTCAGAATGGGCCGTCGAGACAGTGCTTGGAGGGCTGTGTCGACGGGAGCAATTCCAATTGTGTCGGGACCCCTTTGTCCTCAATCCAGAGTTCCAGTTCTGGGACTAAGGTTGAAGTTGTAATTAGTTCTTGAAGGATGGGGGAGTTCCAATGCTGTCTGGTACTCTTCACTAGGAAGATGGGTATAAGGCCAGGTCGTCAAGGTGGAGGGTGGCACCTTTCGGTACTTGAAACCCCCTATTCGGGTTGGGCACGTTTGACACGGCTGGTTGTGTCATGCCTGGTCGTAAGTGAGAGTAGCTGTACGCACGGTGAGTGTTGACGAGCCATCTGTCACCTACAATCTGTGCTTGCGTCTCTGTGACTTGTGTACGAGGCTTAGCCTCGGCAGGGCAGTGTGTGTCGCTGACCAGGGTTGCAACCCGCAAATTCCTTCAGGTGTTGTTTTGAGAGGAAGGTTTGCTAAGGCAGAGATAATGAATGTCTTCTGGTCAAAATACACTGCCCGGTTTGGGCCAGGTACAGCTGTGTGTCGCTGTCATGGTAGGCCACCACATCTGGAATGTGTGTCTTGGTGTGGGTGTTGCTTTTCCAAAAAAGTCTGTAGACTTGGCTTGACTCACTGATGGGTTGGATCCGGAGCACATCCACTTCCCTCTGCTCGGGATATTGGCGTGCAGTAGGATGGCGCTACCCAGAGAGTAGGCCAAGGTGTATTTGTAGCGGGTCAGCTGGCGTGGTGATGGCAGAAGCCAGCACAGTAGCACAAGCGTTAAGGGTATCATGTCCCAAACGGGGGATTCTACCCGTGGTTAGGCATGTTATTGGAGGAGCTAACCTCCCACGGCATGTCTATCATTAGCACTGTAACCAGTTGAGTCTGGGCAAAGTCATTCTGGAAGACAGTAACAGCTGTTTGCAGGAGTTTCACGGCCTGGTTTGCTGCATTGACACTGGACATACCAATGTTTTAAACAGAGAGTTCTGGCGGCAGTGGCGGCTACGAGCAAAGCTCCAGGAACTGTTTGGAGCGGTGGTTGTGTCCACCTGACTCCGCTTGTGTAACAGTCACTTTCTCACGTTGGCTGAACGTGTTTGACATCGGCCTCAGCGTGAGTGAGGGAGTTTTCTGTCCATCGGGCACCTGCCCAGCTGTATTGGGCTACGGTGCTGGGGTAGTGTGCTCTGTAGTCAGTGATCAAGAAGTCTCAGTTGTTCTCTCGGTGCCAGCTGTCCTCTGGTTGGCTGACAGCACAGCATGAGAACGCACACAGCAGTATCCTGGTACAGACAAACAGGGAGAGATGAGAGAGAGAGAGAGAGAGAGAAAGGGAGAAAAGAAACAAACGAGGGTTGTCTTTGGTTGGACAGGGCAGTCTCTTGTACTTTGTGGGCGGCGACTGGGTTTAGCTCGCCTTGGGCCCATGTTTTGCCACATCTTCCTGCTTGCATGACGCTTGCTTCAGTGTCTCGTCAGTGGCTCTGGTGCTGTGTTGTGCAGCACATGATGCGTCATGGAAATACATTGGCATTATCCCCCTTTTGCGCCGTGGCATTACAAGCCTTGGCATTGTGATGTCAGACGGTGCACAACCCACAGTGTTGTTCTGTGCACGCAGCATGTGCTTTGTATCATGCAGTGGTTCTGAGGCACTGGTTGTCAGTGAGTGTAGACAGCGTGCAAGGGTGGGATGGAGGGGTTTGAGAGGTGGTTAAGCAAAGTCTTCACGGGAGGTGTCAGAAACCCGCTTGTCCACTATGTTGGTATTTGTAAACAGTGGAGACAGCATAAGCGGCTCTGAGGTAGGCAGTCTAGTTTGTAAAGATCTTATGCTGTGTGTAATCACTTTAACCTTGAAAGTGGGTGGGTTGGGAGTAACCACAGCCTGTTGTTTAGTGCGCCAGTTTTGGCGAGGGTGTCAGTTTGATCATTTAAGTCCTTGTCTAGACCTGGTAGCTTCGAGGTCCTTTTACATTCTTCCAGTACAGTCACATTTGTGTTTTTGTGATGTTATCACATTCCTGGAACAGGTGTTGGTGTTTGACTGGCTTGTTTTTTGCAGTTTTGAAACCCATTCTGTTTCCAGCTTGGAAGATGGCACACGAAACTGAGTCTGGCATAGTTAGAATCTGTACAGGCTTTGTTCAGAAAGATGTTGAATTCAGCTGGTGAGTTGGCGTAGCCGAATGGGCACCTGTTGAAGGTGAACTGTCGGTTGCCAAATGTGAATGCCAGCTTGTGTTGGTTTTCTGGGTGCACCGGAATGGTCCAGAATCCAAAGGCCACATCAAGTGTAGAGAAGATTGTGGCTCCTCTGATTCGGGGTATTTCTTGTTCTAGCTGGGTCATGGGCCATTGTGACGGTGGCACCTGTTGATTCAGTTTCCTGTAGTCAATGGTGGGTCCCATTCGCCGTTAGGTTTGAGGATGGGCCAGATGGGGGGATGAGTAGTGTTCTGTTGCATGGACGGATGACACCTTTCTCAAGCATAAGATTCGATGACCTCCTGCACTGGTTCGTGTGAGGCGATGGTAATTTTGTACTGTTTGACAAAGTGGGAGGAGCATCAGGGTGCGTAGGGTATGCGCGCCATGTGGAGGTTGGTAAGACCACAGTCTAGAAGAGTCTTTGGCACAGGATTCTTTGAATTCATAAAGAACTTGTCTGAGTCCTTGACAAACTGTATCGCTCTGAAGTGCATTAGCATCTTGTAGAATTTGCTGCACTTGAGATTCAAAACCTGGGTAAGGCTCTTCCGTCAGTGTGTCCATCGGTCGGTTTGGTATTGAGAGGTGTAGCAGGTTCATCAGTCTCACCGACGCTCTGGTGGGAGACTGTGTATACTGCGAGGTGTTGGTCCTCGGTCAGCTCCGTTTTGCACACCTGGTCTTTGGTCACCGACATGACGGATGTGATGCCTATGAATTTGAAGGGTGCAGTGAACAATGTGTTGTCTGTACTCCCTTTAGGTATCAGTGCAGGTGGAATGGGCCCAATGACAGGTAGTACAAGTTCAAAGTCATGGCTCACTAGCCATCCCAGCCGGTAGGCCTTGGGAAAGTTGATGTCAGTTTGCCGTCCAGTTGTTGAACAGGATGGTAAAAACTACCTACACGAGGATGACACTTCAGTGAGGGGTGTGGCTTCAAGTGTGAGTCCGAGTTCCACACATTCAGGTGAGGGTTGGAAGAAACCCAGCGTGTGGTTAAAGGTTCGACCACATCGCATGTTTGAGCTGAACAGCGCGACCCCTTTGGTGTAACGCTGGTACCACCATTCCCTGTTCGTTGACTAAGGTGCAGAGGAGCGAACTTGAGCCTTGGTTTGTTGTTGAGGCTGTGTACCCATGGCTGGCTGCTGGGGTTCCTGTGAGCTCTGTGACCTGGCAGTCTGGCTCTGTGAGAGTTCCCGTGACCTCTGTGACCTGACAGTCTGTCACCGGCGACCTGTGTGGCTGGAAGGGAAGAGTTTCTCTCACTGGAGCCCAGACTTTTAGCTGTTTGAAATCCAGTAAAGGTTCAAAGTGATCTAGCAGGTCTTTGCTGATGAGGAGTGGGTAAGTGTCCATTGATGAAATGCACACGGGATGGACTAGACTCATAGGACCAATCGTCAGGTGAATGGGAATCTACCTGGTCAAACCGGATGTCATTCTGGCTGTATGACTGTACATTAAGTTCACAAGTTTGAGGTGTAAGAGTTCGATCTTGTCTCTTAGCTTCAAATTGGAGTCTTTTGAAAAGTTGAGATGAGATCACTGTAAGGTCTGATCCGACTGTGTCGATCAGGGCTTCCATGCTCACAGGACTCCTTTTCCTAACGTGATGTTCAGGTGGAGTTTTTCGGCCCACCCCCTTTTGACGAGGTTGCCCAGGAATGTTGGCATCGTGGCAGGTGTGACGATCGATGGGTGGTTAGGGACCGGTCTCGTGGAGCTCGCTGCAGAGGCAGGTAGCCAAAAACAGCATTTTCTGGTACCTTGGGATTGTGGTACCTGGTGTGAGGAACTGTGCTGTCTCGTTCAGGGTGTGCAGCTGTCAGCTGTTGAGCTTGGGTGATGCTGTCACCTTGTGATGTGACAGTTAGCTCTGTGGTCTGTGGATGACGAGCAGTGTTTGGGGTGCTTGGCTCAGTCAGATGGCAGTTAGACACAGGGTGTTGGCTTCAGTTCTTATGCTTAAACATAAGATGTCTGGTTCGTCTTTCTTGTCTTTCCTTGTGAGTTTTTCATGTCAAGAAGCTCTTTCAGCACCATCAGGGTCTCTGCTGTCTAAGACGTGGCTGCTGCCTGTGTTTGTTTTTCTGATGTGGGGCTCAGGATTGAGCTTACCAGTGTCGTGTCGAGAGTGGTTCCACTGCCGGCTGTCAGGGCTTTGTGTCCTGGATGGGTGGGGATCGGCTCTTTTTGGGTCGCCGGTCCCAGAATCTTTCATAACGCTTGCTCTGGTGCTTTTGGACGAGCACCACCACGATTGTTAGCCCTCTGCTGGCTTGGAATGGTCTTGATTCTCTGTAAAAAGGTCTGTTTACTGTGGTGTTGTGGGGCGCCCTCTAGGGTCAACTCCGAGCCGTGTTTAGAGACAGAGTAGATTGTGGGGTTTTTTTACAGTCTTTTCAGAAATAGTCTTTTGCTTGGTGTAAGCTTTGTGGGCTTAGTCCCGTAACTCTTGTGTAGACATGCTACACGGACACGCTGAGACTCCGAGATGAAAACTCCAACTGGCATGTAGGTTTTCGGAGGAACAGAGTTTTAAAGTTGACATCCTGTTCCATACCTGGTTCGTTGCGTGCTCCGAAGTAGGCTTTCCGTAGTTGACTATAGAAAGTCTGTGGGTTTTCAAGACAGCCCTGTTTGAGGTCCATAGCATTAAGGAGCCCATGGTCTGAGTCTGGATCAGAGAATTCAAGAATCAAAGCTTTTCGCAGTTGCTGGTAGACCGCTTTGACAGTCTCTGGTTGACGATCCAGAATCCTATGCACATCACGGCTGGACGTGATTCTTTAACAGGTACAGTTTGTCCAAAGCTGTCACGTTGGTGACAGTTTGTAAGTGAAAGTCAATGTCTTGTAAATAAGCGTGAAACGTCATGACCTCCTGCAGGATCTGGATGAACGTAGGGATGTTTCTGGCTAGCTTGTCAAGTTCTCGGGGAGCCGTGCAGGGTTTAGTGGCATGCGTTCTCTGGAAGGGGCTCTCCCACCTCCGTTGCTGACAGGGGTTCTTGGAAGCTGGCTGGTGATGTCTTGAGCCGTGGGCTTAACACCCCCCTTTTCAGCTCTGGGTTCTTGGCTGAAAGGGTTGGAGTGGCGGGCCCGGGAGAAACTCTATGGTGTGTGTTTCTCCGTTCCAGCCACTCTGTAATCTGTAAGAAACTGTTTCAGTTCTGCTAAGTGAACAGTGTCAAGTTCATCTCTCTGCAGCGTGAGCTCATCGATTTTAGCTCGGGCCGCTTGCAAGTGTTTTTCGCAGGCCCTGGCTTTAGCATCTCTTTCTTACAGTTCAGTCTTTGCTCTCTCTAGGAAAGCGTCACTTTCCTGGAGTTTTTCGTTGAGTTCCTTTCGGGCTTCTCTCTCCAACTGTTCTCTTTGGTCTGTGTCGAGGCGAAGATCTTGCAGGGCATTTGAAGTCTTTCTACTTCTTTCTGTAGCTCTGGATCTGTGGCGTTCTCTTTTCTCGCGCTGGTTCTGGGTCTCGAGGAGGAGCTGATCAAGGCGACTCTGGGTTTGGGCCTGGTTCCTTCCAGGCCTCCTCCGCTTGAAGCCTAAGCGTTGCTGCTTGCTGTTCCAGGTCGATGTTGCTCCATTCGCTGAGCCGTGCCTGGGTGATGAGAATGTGAACTAGGCTTCCGAGGATCCTGACGAGTTCTTTGTAGTTGTAGCTTTAGGTTGGATTGTGTGCCATCAGTTCGTCTAGCTCGGTGTCCAGTTGCTCTTGGTTTAGGTGCTGCAGGTTACTGGCGTCCTTGGCAGGAAGGGGGTCATCATCGCTTTCAACCATGTCGAGAGGTTGCCCCCGTGGACTGCTGGACTGGATGAATGGAACATCCTGGCTCACTGTAGGTGAGAGAAACACAGCATACACACAAAGAGACCAATGCAAGTTCGTTTCTCTACGGTTAACGTGCTTTATAGCGAGTGCTATAGCGGGTCACGTGATGACACCGGCTGCTGGTTGTCACTCTACTATTTAGCTTCCTTGGTGGCTCTCATAGGTTACTGTCTCTATGTGAAATGAAAGAAACAAATCACAACAGAACAAAGAACAGAACAGATCAAAGTTGAAACAAACACTTGAAATGAGATAAAACAATAAGGAGGCCTAAGCCTACTGCTAGGTTTTAAGATAGGGCCAACAGGTGAGTGGGGCTATCGGGGTAGAAAACCTAGGAAAGATGGTGTGGCTTGGAGAGGAGATGGACCACCAACAACACTTAAAATATATCCGTTTTATCACATTTTGTTCACCTGGGTGAATTGATGTCGCTCAGGTGGAAACCAGTGGCCGGTCAGCCTCTCTGGCGCTCCCAAACACTCAACCGCAGTGTCCTCGGCCCTCCGTTACTCTGTGTCGCGGCGCCCTCTCAAACTGTTTGTGACTTTTAACACAATCTGGCAACGCCAAGATGTCAACCGCCAGACAGCACTGCAAAATTGGGCTGTTCCCTAGAACCCTCTCGAAAGAGTGGCCCCGATTTAGGTACCGGGTCCCAGAAATTACCTTGTTTGTGTTGGCTGGACTGATTGACTCCTTTGGAGTGTCAAATTGCTGATGTCTCCACTGCGGGCTGCAACGACGGACAGAGATAAAAGAAACCGAGATTCACTCACAGCCAGTGTCGTTAACGATGGTCGGGAAACTTTGCTCACTGGAAACCTGAGATGACTGTTTGTGTATTTGTCCAATCACCAAGGGAGTTCCACAAAGGATGAACAAGGGAAACTTAATTGATTTTAAACAAACAAGCCTTAATTCACTTTGAGTAAATATATATGTAGAAATGAGAGGTAACAGCTTTACCTAATAATGATAAAACAAAAGGAAATTATGATAGTGATGGTAATTATCAAAATAACCTAACCCAAAAGAGAGAAGAAAAAGAATAAAAATCCAAAATAGAAATAGACAGGATGAAACACGGGAGAAGAAGCAGGCCGCAGTAGCTGGTTTTCACCACAACTCTCTCTCTGTGCTTCACCTGGTGAACAGAGAAGAGAGCTGAAAGCTATGAACTGAACTTAACAGGAGACGGCCACTAGATGGCTCACTTCCTTCTAAGTGGGTCAATCAGTGGTTAACCTGAGACAGCTTAATTTACACTATTAAACAATTAAATTTTAATTCAAATCATGTTTGAACCAAACTCAAAGTAAGTGTGAACAGTCAAAGGCAGCGAAAAATTTGTCTAACATAAAATATGCACGAGCAAAGCTGTAAATGCAAATACTTATTGCGAATTTATACAGGCTAATTCAACAACCACAGGGAAATAGAAAATTAGCAGTAAGAGAGCATTATCTGAAACGGCCACGAGATGGTGTAAACTTGCACTCATGCAGGCTGAAGCAGAAGGCGAGGCGTAATTTGAGACTTCCAAACACTTAAAGGACGCACTCTGGTTTTAGTCAGCGAAATTACACCCGACTTTTATGGATTTATATAATGGTGTTTTTCGTAAAGTAAGGCAAGAGGCAAAATTAACATGACAATACTTTCATTTTTTTTTTCTTGCAAAGCAAATTGTATCAAAATTGGTGTTTGTGTGGAGTTGTGTGTGTGGTTAAATGTCGTTAGAACAAACATTCAAAGTAGATGTCATGTTAATTTTGCCACTGTCTTACACTTACTTTACGAAAAAAAACACCATATATAAATCCATAAAAAATCTTAAGGAACCAGGGGCAGGGGTTGGGATGTTCTTCCTTCACTCCTTTAATAGACAACTCTAAACTCCTACAGGCCTTCCTTTTTCTTCAGTTGAAAACCTCAGTTCCGCCAACTTGGAATGAATGGCCTGCCCAGGTGTCCACCAGTTGCCTTTTCATGGCGTTTCAATGACGCATTCTGCCAAACAAAACAAAACAAGAAGAGAGAAGATAAAAAAAACATTTGGATAGTCCAGCTGTTACTTGACCATGATTCTGGGTCAAGTGTTTTGTACCCTTAACCTTTAAGGTCACTGTACACTATAGACAGATATTTCATACATAAAAAATAAATACGACCTCACGTTGTGTCAATCACGTTTACACAATGCCTATGAAACTTGTGTCCGTCATAAAAAGCATTGGATCTTAACCACTGAAAGAAAGATTAGGACATAAGTGTGTTTCCACCGCTGGAACTTTACCCAGGAAACCTAGGGGATTCGGGCTCTGGTACTCTGTTTGTTTCCACAGCAGGAACCAGGATCTAAAAACAGTTCTGGGTAGAAACAAATGCCCCTCAGAATGTCCCTGCTCACGAGGTAGTACTTTTCAAAGGTCCGGAACTTGCGGGGGGGACTTGAGTGCTAAAACATGCTGATGGTTTAGTGGTTCACGAAGCATTTGTGATTTCAACCCCATTTATTTCGGATAATTGTCAAAAGATTACTGTTATTGTATCATGAAAAGTAGTTTTAAAAGTATTTCAGAGGAGAATGTAGTTGTGTAAAAACTCAAAATCTGTGGTTTAGTTATAAAGACAGCGGCCTGGTTTAAAAATGTGTTTCGCCGATGTTCGGAGACGGTTCAGCTGCCACGCTATCGTGGAAGCTCAGAGCTTATGTAATCCGCCTAGAGCAGTCTCAAACTGGCTAAGGGTCCTTTCTGATATGTGCCGTGGCTCTGATGTTTCTTTAGTTGTTACAACTTAAAAATACAATAGTGTTTGTGTAAATTAACTGGTCTTCATTTCAATTGGAGACTGAGTTGTGACAGTTGACGTTCGACGCTCTGACGTGTTATCTTTGTATTGGCGCACCAGAAAAACACTCAGCCGCATCATACGTCACGTCCAGCAGTCGACGCTCACAACAGGACCCGGGAAAAGACGACAATGCTGAATAGTCTCTTTTTGTTAAGTAGGTAGACACCAAAAACGTACTGCCCCACGGCGTCTGCAAAGTCATTGCAGCTTTTGACCGCTGAGTGGCGCTTAAGCACAAAGTCTTCAAAAACAAGCACATCAAAGCACATTTTCGCAAATCGACGTCAGTTGCCCTCGCTGATGTGTACATTGACGGCTGAGTCAGGAAAAGAAGAAAAACACTATAGTTAAACTATTAATATTCACAGATGAAAGTTTGGTAATTATGAAGTTTGGCATTTTCTTGAACGATTCAGCAGGATAAATGTCAAGCCGTGCCTGAGCTATATTTCTCTAGTTACACAGTCTTACACAATATTTTAGATGGACACATATGAATAGGGGCAGTATTATTTCAGATAATGAGAAATGTTATATTATTCAAAAGAAATGGTGGTTTACTTGCATCAGGAGCATAAAAGTGGTAGCATATTTAGGAGCTAGGATACATGGATTTATATGCAAAAGTCATCTTCTCTATATTAGGCCTATATTTTAATTTATATTTTCAAAATCCTTGAAAACACAACATTGCATTTTTGTTATTCGTACATGTCCTGTATTTGACAGAAAACTTCTTGGGACAATATATTCGTCTGTAAAGAAATGGGTTGCTTGTTTTATAAATATTTCTTTAGTAAAAACGTGATGCATGTGATAATTTAGTTCCCATATTTAGGCCTTATTAAACAAGAAACCGAATAAAATTAAACCTGCACCATTTATCTAAATATTGAAAATCTAAAGAAATGGAAGGATTTAAAAAACGTCCTCACGATTAAACTCAAGTTCTCTAATTATAATCACCAAACTGCAAATGATGAAAAAAGAGCTATTAATAGACAACTCAGTATTTTAAAGGAGCCACCGTTATTGATTACATAGAATTTAAGTTAAAAAAATAAAAAACTTAAAATGCAGCCGCATTTAAATGCAGGTGTGTAAATGTATGCGTGCAAGATTTGCGCGGCTGCAGAGTGAGCTGGGCTGCGCGTTATTTTATTTGTTTTATCTCACTACAAATCTTGTTGGTTGTATTGGTGGTGATTGCATGTAAAAAATAATTTACGTTGTACTGCATATGCAAAATGTGAATAATTATTCACTTAAGTGTTTGTGCGAAAAGTATTAATGCGCATGCAGGACAGGGATGGGCCTCTAGAGCACTTGAATTTTTCCTGTAATGACAGTAACTTTAACAATTGTGGCGTTCTCCATACATGAGAAAATATATACAGAAAGGCTTGAAATGTCTTTTAAACGAAATCAATCAGAACGAAACCCATGGTAATCTGTGAAGGTGTCGTATGTCTCGTTAAAGGCGCAGTTCATGTGGAGAGAGGCAGCATGTGAATTTCATCTTGCAGCGACAAGGAAAACATTTGTTATTAATAAAATAATTAAAAGTCTCATTTTTCAAATTATTAGGCTACTTCTGCCTGGCTTTGTGACGAACTTAATGCATGTGCTTGAGCGGGAATATCTTAAGGCGGATTATAGTTGTAAAAGTTAATATAAATGGCGATTAGTGAATAAGGTGCAAATGGAACGAATAGTAACTAAAAAAATCTTACGTGAAAGCAGACTATTAAATACCATCTAGACATTCTCTGTTAAAGTTTTAAAGAATTTATAGCGTTTGCATCAATTCTTCCTTCAGAACGGGTCTGTAATGGAGAGATGCCTTCACACATGATTTTTCCTCTGAAAACACAAACATAACAATAAAAATAAATATTTATGTTTTGAGATATGATTGGGATCAACCTTCCCCGGCGTTGAGACCCGCTGCCGAGCAGAGTATGAGCGGAGCGGAGTGATTATGACTGAAGAGGAGCGATTTTGTTATAAGTAAGGAGCGTCGTGGTTTCACCGCTCCAGCACCGCTCCATCACTATACACTTCATGCCAACGCCCGTAATATAAATGCATAATTAGCAAGAATCACATGATAAACTATTTAGCTATAGCTGATACACCATAATCTCTCCGATTCAGAAGCTATAATGACGGCATAGCGTTGAGCGGGTGTTACAGGCTAGTTCTCAAGGAATGTTTCTTTATGATTATTTTCGGGTTTAAAGCATGCTTTTAAAACAGATACAGCAAATTAACAAGTAATCGCTGTTCGCATAATGCATTCAACAAATGTAATCTTACAGGTAGGCTACTTCATCGTATATGATTTTGACAATGAGCGGAAAATATGGAACAAATGCATTGATCTGTAGATAAAATAAACTGACGAAAATGTAAACTGTTATTGTCATCACAAACAAAATTGCAAGACAGAAAGCAGCATTATCCTTTTAATGCTGACAATTTATTAGTGGAGTGTGGTACAAAAAGTTTGCACACAATAGTCTAATCCCCTTTGAACTTCCTGTAATTTTATTTATGTTTTTATTTTTATTTTATTTTTATAAGAATATGAACATAAAATTTCAACTTTAGCAAACGGAGTGAAGCCGTGCAGTGTTATGGTATCAATGAACGCGGAGCTTAGTGATTATTAAATGCTCGGAGCGCGGAGGGAAATTGTTGCTGCTCCAATCCGCTCACATAGGCTACGTCCTGCCGAGTTAGAGAGATGTTTGCCTATATGAAACAGACCGTCCGGTGTAGGGACACGGTAGACAGGTCTGCTACTATTTACAAATAATTGATATAAAAAATAAAAATAAATACATACCTAAACAGAGGCATAACGAGATGAATATCTAGACTAGAAAACTGATTTAGGGGCTACACTGGTCTGCCCCATCCCATTGACACTGACTCACTGCGGAGCTGGCAATTTTAATCTGAAAAGGCTCTTACGCTGAGTGGAGGGCATGATCGGGCTAGTCTTAAACAAATATATTTATATTTAAACTTGTTTTGAACAATTTCTTTGTCATTGAAATATTCTTTAAATGGGAGGCAAAAAAAAAGAGTGATTAAATTGTAAACGGTGATATTTTTGTGAAAAAATTGGGATTTTTTTAGGCAATAGGCTATCGCCAGCCCTAATGCAACAGTTTTTTTTTGTTTAGTTTAAGGCAAACTTCTCTGAAATTAAGTCATAATAAATAATAAACTTTATGCGCTATACGGAGTCAAAAAAACATTTTGTGAAGGGATGAAACATTGCTTTAAAGGTGTCCTAAAACCTGTTCTGCAAAGTTTGAAACCCTATAAGGACTGTCCATAGAAAGAGCAAGAAGATTCACACCTTATTCTCGACCCCCCCACAAGCTATACAGAACTACCCCAAACCCCCTCCAGCTGAACTGAACTAGGTCTGTTTTTGGTCTGTGCGGAACGGTCTTTGTCAGTCCTGTGTGAACAACATGCCTGCCACTCACAGCAAGCCTTCTCCTTTTTATTCATATTTTCCCGCAGCCCATATATTATTTTCACAGACCAAAAATAATAACAAAATTATCAATTGATAATTAATCATATTTTTGCCAAAATCATTGTTATTTGTGAACGTAGCGTTTATGGAAGGCTTTTCAAGACCAGGCGGAATCCTCCGTAAGCTGCTCCCGTGCACAGCGTGCGGGACTAGCGTCAAAATAACCAACCATTTAGCAAGGCAGGAAAACATTCCGTCTGCTGAAGGAAGAGTATTTCATTAAAGTTAATGCTGTTAAATAGAGAGTAAAAATAAATAAATAAATACAACTAGTGTAGGCTATCCTTAAACTTGGAGCTCATTATATTGAAGTACAAATCCAAACACCAGAAGCAACATACACTCTCAGTGTTCTTTCCCTGGAAAAGTAGCATTTTATTATTTATTTACAGGCTAATGGTTTGAAATAGGAGTATTTTAGTTGAAAACTTTCAAGTGCCATGGTTTTTAAAAATGCACGATGTTCATAGACCTTCAGTTGTCATGCTTTAAAAGTCCCCTGCATTTGTAATTTCACTGTATTTAACCCTTAATTACTACCCCACTTCTATAATGGTAAAATTTATTCCGGACCCGATGGCATTTTCTATGACATATTTATTTTTATTTTTAGAATAGGCTCTTTGTAAATACAATGGATGAATCAAAACAAATATAACTTTTTAAAGGCAGGGCAGATATAGGCTATATTATGTACTTTACAAAATATTTGGACGTCCGGCTTTTATTAAAGAGAAATACTTATTTTCTTCAAGAATATCAACATTATAACTAAATAATTCAAAGAAAAAGAACCTCTATTAGCCCTTCTTTGTAGGTTTGTCGAGACTAATGCCGAGCGATTCATAGATTTAAAAAGTGGTGGCTTGGTTTTCAGAAAACGAATACGCTCGTAAAAAAAATGCTATGATGAAAAAGTCCATGCGAATTATTAATTAATAGAAATAATTAAATAAATTTTTTTTTCGAGATTCAACTTGAATTTTCACTACTATTAAATGACTTTAAAAATCTCAAGGAGGTTATTAAGTTGAAACGGAAAATGTCACAGGCATGCTAGCCTAAATGAAACTTGTATCTTGTATAGTTCCGGACGACTGAGGCATGTTAGGAATACAACTAACCAATTATAATTTGATTATTTTTTTTTTAAATGAACAGTCCTGTATAAATGTGACACAACCTTTATATCAAACATTTTGAAATAGTCACCAGGCGAGCATAGCAGGGGGGAGCTTGAAGTTATATTTGTTGTTCAGAAGTGGTATGTGATGCCACCAAAAGTAATTTTAGAGCAATGGACAAAAATAAACGCGGATTAAAAAACTACATGAAACCCGCTAAAAAATAAATTACATTGGAGAGTGCATTTATACATGCAGAAATAAGAACGGCAGGCTTAATAAATGCCTATCGCTATGTACAAACAGGACATTTTTAGTTCCCTCATTTACACAAATCCTTTAATTAAAAAATTATTCAGAAACAGAACAAGAACTTACCAAATAGATAATTCTAATGGATAAATATAATTTGCAGCAGGCTATTATAATAACATAGGCTTATAACAAACAACAAAACATAAATAATAATAATTAAAAAATAATTAAAGCGATACATTATGTTGGTCTTATCTTTTCATTGGGACAAATCAAACATGTTTGCCCATTGAAGCTAAACTCTTATTCATTAGGTAAAATAGGCTTTGGCTTTCACCAGGTTTCAGTAGCGCCGAAAAAAAAAAAAAAAAAATCATAATTAGAAAAATTATGCCAAAAGGGCCGCTGCTCGCGCCCTGCATGCTGGTTGAACGACTGCTGGTTCCAATGGAATATGGTGCGCGTGAGGCACCAGCGCGATAAAGTCACAATTCACAAGTATTGGTCACACAGTAAAGCCCACAATACAAAAAGCAAAGTGTTAGCAGTTTGAAAAATCAAGAATAATAACAGAGTAATAAGAATTATTTGTAAAGCTGGACGTTCTTCATTTCGCTCTGCAAAGGAACCTGAAGATTATTATTATATTATTATTATATTTTTTAAACAAGACTGAACCGAAGTAAAACATTTTATCCGTATATATATATATACTCTATATATGGACTGTTTAAAAACAATAGCAGCATAAGAGACTTTGTGGTAAAGGTTTTTTTTTTTTTTTTTGAGGGAGTAGGACTGTAGCATAAGGACTATCCTATTTTTAATGGCTTTGAAGGAGGTTATAATGTATATTATAATGCTATTGTTGTTGTTTACTTTTCTTTCATTTACATTCATTTCAGTTCGCAATCCGTCCCCTTTTGCGCCACCTGGCTGGTAGTTTCGCGAATGATTTTAAACACGCGACTGATTTGCAAGTTCACTCAAGCATACTCATTTGGTTGTCTACAATCTGTAGTAACAGAGCCAAAAATACGTAGTAGACAATGTCAGATTTATTAGAACATAAACTACAGCGAGGAAAAAGAGAAAGAATAATGTCCAGAACATACAAAAAATCTTAAGAAAATAGAAATTACGTTTTTCGGTTTTAAAGATGTTGATGATATAGGGGAATTATATTGTGTGTGTGTGGTGTGTATGTGTGGTAATATATATATATATATATATAAACGGGGTATATATCGTTTTAGATTTGTAATTTTTTTTAATGGAGTCCTATGCCCTCATCAAGGTTGTATTTAGTGACTCAAAAATACACAAAAATAAGTAATCTTGATGAAATATTATTGCAAGTTCATATGGTTTCCTTTCTTATTATTTACTTTTAAATATCATTTTTATTAATTTCTCTGTGATGCAGCAATGCTCTTTTTCAGCATTATATCAGAACATCATTCTAATATGCGGAGTTATTACGTGTGATAATATATCACTGTTGGCCTGCTTAATATTTTTTGGATACATGGTTCCATAAATAAATAAAAAGTAAAAACAACAGAATTATTCAAAAAGAAAATTTTGACAATATTCTACAGTATCACGTTTATCCATTTAACACCTTAATCCTTGCTGAATAAAAGTTTCTAAAAGTAAAGTTTCTTTAAAAAAAAAAAAAAGAGGAAATGTACGACCAAAACGTATAGTGTATATTTAACACACACACAAACCAAAATATATTTTGAAATAACAAACACTGTTATTTATACTTTTATATTATCAAAGAAGCCTAACATAATATCACAGGTACCGGGAAAAATATTAAGCAGCACCACTGTTTCAACACGGATATAATCAGCATAATTTGAATGATTTCTGAAGGCTCAAAGGAGCTGAAAATTTTTAGCATGGCTTACAGGAATTCAATTTATTTTAAAGTATATTAAAATAAACTGTTATTGTTAATTGCAATGATAGGCTATAAAAATTACAGTTTTTTTCTTTATTTTATTCACATTTTGAATTATTCTGGTATGCCAGTTGCTATTTAGATTTATTATTCTGGGGCCAACTGTTGTCTTCATGTTGTTCATGGAAGCTTCAGACACTAAATCTAATATGTCCTTGTTGTGCAAGAAATCAGTAATTGACAATAAAGCTCTTGACTTGGATTTGTGTGTGTGTAATAGCTATACAGTAAATGTACTACAGTACCAATGGAAATGCTAATTTTGCTTTATTAAGGGATAACTTATAGAATTAATGGAGGCTTGGGTGCTTGACCACTGAGAGTATTGGTCGTGTGTCTGTGTCTAAGAATGATATCAAGGTGTGTGGTAAGAGTACGCTTTGTAAGTTAGTTAAATTACATATGTTTCATATAGGTATTATAAAACAATACAGACTGGGAAATTAAAGGAAAGACGGCACAGCACATTATTGACAGTTGCTGATGTTCCTCAGTAAAAGACGTTTTCTATTCATGGCTGGATGCTGGAAGCACGTGGGTTTGCATTCTCCAAAACGGATTAACATCGCTGACGGTCTAAACGCGGACGTTAACAAAGAATCCATACATCCGTAGCGCGAGCTCGACTGAGCCGTGAAGGGGAGCAAGCAGCCGACAGAGGATTCCGGCAGTCTTAAAGCCAAAAACATCGAATGCTGGCTATGCTCACAGTTGTCAAAAACATTGTCAAAATTTTCGAAAAATACGATTCTCAGCTTAGAGTTTGGTCTTCGTATGGTGATCGGTGGTCATACGGATCAGCCTTAAATACGGGGGACAAACTGAGTTCAATATCAGCTTGTGTCGATTTGACTTCATTGATGCTTAAATACTAGTGCCGAACATGATTCACTATTATACAGACGGTATTTGCAACCCTAACAGTGCATACTTTTAGGTTAAAATTAATTAGCTTGTTTTATATTCATCCATTAAACAAAATTGCCAGCAAACCATTTACAATAGCGAACTCATAAGGGCAAATCATCTACACATAAATGTGGATTAAAATCCCAAACTTTCATAATCAAGCGCAATCTCTAGCTAGCTTACCTTCTTATAGTTTTGCTCTTTAGCTCACGGTTGTGATGGATAAAGGACTTATTTACCATGACACGAACCATTTCTTAAAGTAAATATTCAACAGAAGCGTTGTCAGGACACATGAGCGAAAAGTGTCAGGAAAAGTGGTAGGTATTACTTGGTAATGTTTAGGGAACGAACCTTACCTGAACGACCAGTAAAAACAACAAGTTGAGAGTACGGAAGATGTGCTACTTAGTCAGATGAGTTGCAGACCCGTTCAATGGCAACTCCCCCAACAGTTTAAAACATTGGAGTCTAAGGGTATTTGGGGGCATGGAGACGTGTGTATGCCCTGGACATTTGTGCTTTTTTCAGTTTATTATAAATATCTAAATGTGTAAAGTCTATGTACATGTAAACAATTACAAACATTATGTGGACTACATAAGAAATACACACAAAAGCATGTATGTTTGATTACATGATTGTGACCAGAGGAAAAAAAATGTTAGGCGTGGTTAGTGAAATGTGGAATACTGCACCTCACAGGAGCTCCCCGCTCGTTTCCTCCCCTACTGTTTTGTTTTGTTTCCAGGACCTTGTCCCCTCCCCCCCCCCCCCCTCCCCTCCCTCCTGCTTTCTCTTTTCCCCCCCCTTCCCCCTTCCTCCTCCCCCTTTTTCCCCCTTCAATATATTGATTTTAAATTTTCTAAGACCTTTTTGTTGGTAAAAGTCCCATATGCGAGTAGGCTTCAACTATCATGAATTCACACACTGTAGAAGACCAAAGGCCATGCATAAATGAGCTTGGCATAATGATCCATTCCGCTCAGCGGTGTGTCACTGAGAGCTGTGATTAGGTTCAAGAAGAATGTGAGACACAAATAATGTTATATAATTTATGTTTGTAGTTTATTTAGACTTCTTTAATTATCCCCCAACATGATTAAATATTCCCTGTTGAGTGCAGTTTAACAGTTTATTAATGAACAACATCAAAAAAGCTGACTTTTCAAACTGACTTTTTTTTGCATTCATTACTCCGTCCACACAATCCTTCAGAATTCCTTTTAACAAATCTTAGTTTCTTCTACTACAAAAAAACATTATTGTTTATTGTATTATCATTATTATTGTTTATTATTAATTATTATTATTATTATATTCTTAATGGGTTAAAAGAGCTAGGAATATTTTTTTTTAGGTTTTTTGGGGGGGATAAATGTGAAAGAACAGCAATGATTTTTACATTGGTTACGTTACATTATTGTTACATTTATATTATTTACATAAGTTTTGGGAATGGTTAGAGTAGTGTATATTGTTATTGAAACTTCATAATATTTCACTTGTTAGCATTTTAGTCCAGGCATTATAGTTATGGAAAAAGTCTTTGGAAAAGCCTACTCGTAAATGTTTACACGTTATTTGAAAAACTATTACAAGTATATACATAATAAAAAGAGACTGACTCATGTTTCTGATCTCTGCTGAATAAAGTGGCTTCATCTTTTTTTTCTGAGGAAATCCAAATGCTCACATCCTCAACACACATCACATCTTTTTGGTGTGAATTTATGTCTTATTCCTCTACATCGCGACGCAACCAGTAAAATATAAAATCGTAGAAGCAGGCTCTCGCGTGCTTTGTCCCTTTCTGTTGGGGTGGCGTATTCAAAGCCGCGTCGCTATCAGATGAAAACATTTGAAGGCTCAAAAGCGCGTCTCTCCGGCGGGCGTGGTCGAATTAGAAGATATGAAGGGCTGACTGTGAAAAAACGGGACATCGCGTTGTTTTTCATGATGGATTACTTATATACAGATATTTTGTTTTCAGCAGCACTTTTGTATTAGTTTTAAAACGTAGACATGTTCAGGCTTTCATATATATCTCTCATCATTGTCTCTTCGTTGAGTATTCCCTGTGAGGTTTACAGTTTCATTTGTAATGACGCATTTGTATCTGAAGATTCCAGCGCAGACAAATGGCGTTGCACCCAGACACTCCTTGTTTGTTATCCTTTATTGGTTATAAGTTGCACAAAGTTTTGGTTGTTATTATGTCGTGTATAACAAAAAAAAGTAAAAAAGACCCTTTTACAGATTCAATGATGTATGCTCCTATCTGTACGATCACCAACCGAACGTGTAATTTAAGGTCTTTCGGGGTTATCAGGAAGAAAAACCCCCAAACAGCGTATATGGTTAATCGACTTCAGAGGTTAAGTGAATTTTTATTTTTTTTTATTGGTTCCGCATAGTGGGCCGCATTGAATTGTGGACGGGCCGCATGGCAGTCCCCGGGTTGAGAACACTCCTCTATGTATGAGTAAATAATGTAGCGACTCAGTAGCAAAGCTATTTTTGTTACTAAAGTTCGCAGTGGAGATGGTGACAAGTTTCAGAGCTCATGATTGTTTTTTTGTGTGTTCACCAGGTATCCCTGCTCTCAGTGTGTGTTAAAGGGACACAGTTCACCCTCCCCCCCCTCCCCCCCCCCCCCCTCCCCCCCCCCCCAAAAATGAAAATTTCTGTCCTCATTATTCACCCTCATGTCGTTTCCAAAACTGAAAGAGTTGCTTTCTTATGTTGAGCATACACTACATTTTAAAGAATGCTGGTAATCACACAGTTGGTGGTTCCTATTGAATTCCTTAATATGTATTGCCATACTATGGGGAACCACCAACTTTTTGATTATCCTGCATATTCAATTGGAAGTAAATAAATGCAGTGAGTGTTACAAAATGTAATGTAAAAATGGAATACTTTACGAATGATCACACTGCAAATGGCAAGGGTCTTTAAACTTTTGTCCCTTCCTTCCCTTCATGCTATACTGCACAAAAAAAACACGCTGTTTAATCGAATGTCGCCAATACACTGCGGATGGCATCTCCCGGGGTTCTGACTCCAAGAGGCTCAAGTAATGGACCTTTGTTTAAAAAAAAGCAAAAAAGCAATTTACTTGGACAGTAATTGGTTGGTTAGAGTTATGTTTGATGGTTTATTTATGGCTTATTCATCAATATAGCAGGGTTTTCCAAAGGCTTCTAACCTCGTGAATAATACATGAGCACGGCCACTTTTCAAACCACACAAAAAACTGTTGCGGCTGTTTTTCTAGAACTGACTTTCAGGAAGGAAACAGACTGCCGCACAAATGGTGTAGGCTGTATAGTGGTTGGGTATCAAAAACCAGTTCCAAATTCCAAGAACCAGGTATACGATAAGATGCTTGCATTTCAATTTACTTTACTGATTCCTGCATTACACGATTTTCAGTGACATTTTGATGTGATTTAAAATATTAGGTGGGATGGAAAGAACTTGCGCCCTGTATACGTGCAGCGCCCACATGTATGCAGTGCAGCATGAGCACAGCAAACAGTGGTTGCTGTGTGTGTTCGTTTCAAAACTTCCGTGCATTTTCCACTGCCCCCCCAGAAAAGTTGTTCTGAGCTGGGCAACTGATCTATTTCCTAGTATGATTCAGTATGCTGAAAACTGTGTCAATAAATCATCAACAACAGATATTTTTGTATTTGAAGGTCAAACACACATGAGAAAGAAAACACACGTGTACAGTACAGAATCTGCATGCAATCGGTGTAAATAAACCGCATAAATAACACTGTCTGTCATTAATGTTAATCAAAGGAACAAACGGAAATTTTTCAACTTTATTAAATCTATAGTTTATTTTATAAAAGAAAACTGCATTTTTTAACTTTCTGTACCCTGAAATTTGGTTTAGTGTATTTATTTGTGCTATTGCTAATTAATTGGTTTGGGCGAGTTGATTACTGACTTTTTACGTGTCTTGAGCTTTATATTTGAAATTTAAATTAGTCAGTTTTTGCTTTGGTATTTTTTTTAAAAGCATAGGCAAACATTCCTCTTGCAAAGGTTTCTGTAGTCGTGATTTTTCGTTGTTTGTTATTCAGCTGCAACAGAAAGAAACCCATAAAGAGAAAAATGCTTTGTAAGGAAGACAGAATAAAGTTTGACTAAATTTGTTTATATTGATTTTTTTATCTCATTGGAATCAAAACTAGGAATCAATAAAGAATAATAATTTGGATATCTCTTTGTTTTTTTAAAAAATGTACTTACCGTTTTTTCTTGCATTCACTGTCTTCCTCCTCAAGCAAAAAACTCCTCCAGTCCTGTGTGCTCGTACAAGGATAAGGAAAAAACTCAGAAATGCGGTGGCTGGGCATCTTCTTAAGGTCTATCGTTGACAGCTTTTGGCTCCATTTTGTCAAGTCTAATATGAAGATGGTCTTTCTAGTTTCTTCAACCGGTGTTGTCTGAAATGTGTAGCGACATGCTATAACATGCAAAAAAAAAAAAAAAAACAGGTCTACAGTTCCTGTTATAGACCACAAAGATACAGACTGCTAAAAAAACACATTTGTTCACAATGTATAAAACTGTACAGCAGACTTGTTTTATACATTGGAACGTTTATAACAAATATTAAATACCGAAATTGTTACATGATGTGAATAGAAATAATTTCTGAAGGACATGTGACGCTGAAGACTGGAATAATTAATGCTGAAAATAAGCTTTGATCACAAGAATAAATAAATTTGACATATAATCACAACAAGAGTTCGTACGTTTTTTGAATTTAAAGGTCTAAATTATTTACAATATTACTGGTTTTTTTTTTTTTTTTTTTTTATCCAACTAAATGCAACCTTGGTGAGCAGAAGAAGAAACTTCCTTCAAAAAAATTAACAAAATCTTAGTGGCCACAAATAGGGTGGTAATTTTTTTAACTGGTTAACTGTCAACTGAGTTTTAATCATTTTGACGATTAATACAATCAGTTAAAAAGGTTTAAAAAGGTAATCTATTTCATTTTCAGTAATTTATCAAAATTTTAAAAAGGTTTGCTCTAGGTTTAAAATATGACGACACGATATTAAAAAAAATGTTAGAGAACAAGTTGTGTAGGTTATAAATAGCATTTATTATTCATTCAAAAATAGACCTAATGTCAACACAACAATGTTTACATAACCTTATAATAAACATGTTAACATGCTAGGCTATTTTAGTTCCCTCAATCCTCAACAAATCCTTTCAATATTTAATGTTTCAAGTATAAAGCCCTCCAAATGTAGGAATTTGAATAAAAATTTCGAAAATAACTTGCCCAGTGTGATATATTTCCTCCAGTTGTGTACTTAACAATATCTCAAAAAGTTCCTCCAAAGATTTTGTATTCAGAGAAATTCCGATTTAAATAAACTGGCCGTCCGGAAAAAATATTGTCCCTCTCAGTGACGCCAATGGCTCATCGCTCTGATACTTTTTCCGGTAGACCCACGTGATGTTCACCACACCGATATCACATGGTGCAAAGGCGGAAGAGTTGGTGGTATGCTTCATAGGCGCGTATGGTGGGTTGTCGGTGTTAGGGATCACGATAACTCTTTGTACAAGTATTGGATAGTGCCAGTAAAACGTAAGTTAATATTGCTTTTGAACAAGGTAAGGATTTTTATTCACGTGTGTGGTGACCGAAGATTATGGCAGTACAATTAACGGACAATCGTGATGTGTTGTTAAATATATTTTAGTGCATTAGCTTGACAAGTGCATACGTCATCCAAAGTTACTTTAGAACGATTGGTTTGAGCACGTTAAAACAACACGCCATTAAACAGAAACACGTAACACTGCACAACATTAACCCCAACAATCATTGAACAAATAGCTGTAAGTTGTAACGGGATAATTATAGTTATACCATTCACGTCCTTGCAGTCATTAAGTATGAGGGACAAAAATATACGATCATATATACAAGGTAATACAAAAAACGAATAACGACCTCATCCGAGGATCATGATTCGTTTATCCAATTTATATACATTGCTGTGGTAAAACGGCGATTTTAAAAACCTCATACTCCCATGTCACCTGCTCATAGCGTCCTTAAGATTGCCTTGCGTATGTGTGAAATGCCAAATTAAATTTTTAATTTAATTTAAATTTAAATGCGCCCCTCTTTTGTGGTCAATTCCCAAAGGCACATACTGGAGCTTTAATTAAGTATTTAGAAAAGAACAAAAAAGTAAAATATAAGAAGCTATAGAATAGTAAACGGTCAAGCCACAACAAATTAATTTAGGCTTAAAACGAAATTTTAAACAATGTGGGGTTCTCATCTGACACAGAATATCAAATGTTTACATATTCACCAATGTCTTTGCAAAAGCAAAATATTATTTATATGTACTTGTCCCTCCCATCAATATGACATTAAAACAAAATGTTTTGCATAAACATCATGGTGATAGGGTGTAACAATGAGAAGCACAGATTTTACTGTACATATTTAAACTGGCAGTGTGCTTTTTTTTCAATAGTTGGCTGACTGGATTTTCTTATGATAAGAACACGGTTGCATGTCAAAGTAACAAAGCTTAAATTGCATGCGGCGCCCCCAGCGGCAATCACTCGAATTTATGCCCTAAACAGTGGAAAAAAACTTCTCCTTTAGTCCTGAAGATAATCAGAATTTTAAAGGTTCAACCTTATTTGTGTACCTTTGCAATAAAATCTAATCTGTGTGCTATTTGTAAAATAGCCTTTGTTACTTAGCTTTCTACCGTCTGGTTTCCTTTGTGCAGGCACAAAAATGAACCAAAACTCTGCACTACTCGGCGACTTGTTGGCAAATTTTTCGTTAATTTTGTGAAATTAAGTAAAAAAATCATTTCTAGTTTTGCTAGTTACTGCCAGAAATTAATTACAAAATGTTAATCAAATAGGAATAAGGTCACATACTACATGTGAAAAATTATATAATGATTGTGAATATCCCACCGTCATGTGCGTTTCCCAGTTAGACACTGTGGGTGATGGTTCTTGGGGCACTAGAAAACCTGAAAAACAGGTTCCAAAAAGGTGTTTCCTGGCAAATGTATAGGGAGTTTTTTTTTGTTTTGTTTCTTATTTTAAAATAAATGGTGGGTGGCATTCACCTGTTGAGTGGTTGCCACAGCTTGGAGTATGTTACTGAAGTGAAAATAAAGTGACCAAAAATAACAGTAAGACAATGCGTAGTATCAAAGTCTCTTCTATGAAGGGTTGATAACAAGAAGAGCAAGGTAAAACTCACAACTGTCTTTGTTCTTCAAAATAGTCTGTTCTTGGGGTAACTGCCAAACAAATTACAAAACTTTTAAAATAAATGTGACCCTTTCCTCTGTGAAATGCAGGCTAAACAATGTTACATATTCACAGAATGTTATGGAGCTTTATGATTTTTATATAGAAAACAGTTAAATCATAAAGAAAAAAAAAAAAGGACGTAGCTGGGTTTTCACAGCCAAGATCACAAATTATTTTCTAGAACCACTGAGCACATTTTATGTAATGCTGTAAATAAAATATGTAAAAAAAAAAACTCAACTTGGTGTGTGTACAATGCGTGTATTTGGTGGCGGTGACGTCTTGTCATCCACCTAGTTAACACCCCCCCCCCCGTATTATGGTAATGTCAAAACCTCTCAATACCAAGTAAATTGCTCCAACCCTCTTAATGCAAGTAAACATGGTCTTGATTTACCTTCAGTGGGAGTAAAAAATATGCCAGCGGTCTCCCCAGAGTGCGTTTGTTTAAGACCACCGTTATTTTAAACGTCCCCTTACACGTTGCCATGGCGACGATCAGTTTTGTCAAGTGACCAACTGCGCTACAATAACCCACTGAGTGACAAAGGATCCTTTTATTTTGTTGTTTTTTCCTTCTTTTTTATTTAAAATACTTCACGAACCTGCATAACATGTCTGAATATTCGGATAGTCCGATTCTAATATGTGTAAATGAGTGTGTTTTGTCATTTAAACCCTTTCTAAATGATCTTGATCGTGATCTGAAGTGAGATGGGCACCGCCATGTGTTTGCGCCCGCTGTGATCAGAGACATCAGTCTGAATTACAGCATAGTGAATCATTAGTTTTCTCCCAAAATACAAGTATAAGTGGCAGTGAAATAGGTGATGAATAGAGGGACTTTTATTCCTTAACAATATGTGTATCTGATATCAATAAAAGCACATCTGCAAATTAAATTTGAATGTATTGTTATTGTGCGTCCATAGGGAATATGCTTGATTTTTCAAACTCAAAGATTGTTTTACTAGTATTTATGTGCATTTAAATGTCTGAAACAAAATATGCATATGTGGTTAATAAACTGCCATTAGTTGTGATAATGTTATGACAAAGAGCAGAGGACATATTTCTCTGGCTCAGCGCCAGCCAAACGCGCAAAAAACACAGTTTGTTGGCAGTATGTGATGTCACCGAACGTTCTAAAATCCCATATGTGGGACCACATAATCCCAGGGCACGGAAAATATAAGACACCATATGTGGGACGAAACCGCTCGAAAAGGTTAAAAGGGACAAGAAGCTAAGCTAAAACATGAAAAGAATAGATCAAAATAATTATTTTTTATTTAATTTTAAAAACAAAGTTCTTGTTAAAAACTAACCAAAATTAAAAATATTTTGCTGAATAATTTCTGCACAGGAGAGGATTTGGTGTCATTTCCAAACAAGGAATTATATTGGATTGGCCAATCCGTTGACAAAATAACAGCATATCGTCGCATTCTAATGTTTTCACTCGCTGCACCTCTGATTGAGCAATTGAGAGTTGCACAACGATCTGTACTATTTCAAATGGAAGCTCAAAGGATTATTTATTTTGTATGACAAAATACACTATTCAACCTGCTGCCCAGTGCTGTCTTCAAACAGACATGACAACTGAAGGCAATAAACATATGTTATGGTGAACATCACAGGTGCTTCTCAATAAATTAGATGTCGTGGAAAAAAAAAAAAAGTTTTTTTTTTTTGTTCATTTCGTACTTCAACTCAAATGTGATGAAACTGTGCATTAAATAAATTAAATGGCACTCAGATTGAAATAGCTTTAAGTCTTTGGTTCTTTTTAATTGTGATGATTTTGGCTCCTTAACAAAAACATTAATTCCACTATTCAACAAAACGAATATGGGCATGCCGATCCGCTAATCAACAAAACACCTGCAACGGTTTCCTGAACCTTACAAAATGGTCTATCAAGGTTGAGTCACTAGGGCTACACCATCATGGGGAAGATGTGATCTGAAAAGTTGTCCAGAAGCCAAATCATTGACACCCTTACATGGAGGGTTTTGAAAACACAACCATTCATTACCAAAAGAAGCCGCTGTACAGAGTGCTGTTCAAGGCATGTTAACAGAAAGTTGATGGAAAGAAAACTGTGGGGAAAAAAAGACTGACACCTTATGAGGGTTGTCAGCAATTCGATCAAGGAAGTCGAGGAACTTCACAAGTATGGATGAGGACTGGGGTCAAGGCTCAAGGAGCCACCACACACAGCAGTGCCAAGGAATTTGGCTACTGTTGTCATATCTCTGGTTGTCCCGGACAGCGTTGCCAAAAAGCACCAAAAGGGGTTAAATGACCATGGTGTTGGTGTGCTTGACTGGCCAGCAAAACAACAGACCTGAACCCCGAGAGACTATGTGGGTATGGTCAGAAGGAAATGAGAAACAGAGAACCAAACCAATGCAGATGAGCTAAGGCCACTGTAAAGAGGACTGGCTTCCATACCACATCAGCAAGTGCCACACCGATCACCTCCATGCCACGCTAAATTAAGCAGTAATAAAGCCAAAGAGCACCTATCAACGTATGAGTTTACATGTACAGTTAAAACACATTTTCCAGGAAGGCCAAAAAGTTCACTAAAAATGATTTTTTTTTATGGTTTATGAAGTATTTTATTTATGAGATAGTGACGTGGTGGGAACCTTTGGTAAATGTGAGCACAAAATCTCACAATCAAAAAGAACCAAAGGACTAAACTACTTCAGCCGTGGGCAGTTGGAATTTATTTAATACTCAAGTTTCACAATTTGGAGTTGAATTACTGAAATAAACTCCGTCGACATTATAATTTCTGGAGAAGCACCGATAATCTAGACCATGCTTACAATCAGTGTTAAAAAAGAGTTAACAGCACATAAATGGCGAGTTTAAATAGAAAATGGACACAGGACAGTTTAAATACCTGCAATAAAAAGTGGAGAAATAATGAAGCAAAGTGGGGAAGTTTCCTGTCAGGTGGGGCAGACACAACTAATCGATAATGAATAACTGTTGATTAGGTGCATTATCACGTATTATCGATTTTATGAATAGTGTGCAGCCACGTACGTATATAAAATTTACAGAAAAAAGTATTTACCAACTATCCAGGTGTCTCCTATATCGCGCTGGAGTCTTACTGGTCTCGTGTTGGCTCCTCTCGCTTCCAGGTTGCTGTCACTGTAGCTGGTTGGCTCAGTCGGCCCTCATAGCTATCGTAAGGAACTGGCGCTTGTTTCATCGTAAGAGAAAACAGTATTAAAGGATTATTCACTTCCAGAATAAAATTTTCCGATAATTACCAACGCCATGCTATCAAAGAAGGGCAGGTTCTTCATCTGTCAAATTATTTGGCAGGAACTGATTTTTTTTCTTTTTTTTAAAATGCTGTTTATCATGTTTTGTTTGGAACAAATTCTTCAAAGGCTCGTTCTGTGCGCTTTGCAATGTCCATGCGTACTCTGTGCACTCTGTCTCAAAATAGTTACGGTAGTTGAAAAGCTCCCACTCCGTGAAGAGGTGGGAGTTTTTGACCTACACTAACTCTTTCGAGCTGGGAGTACTCAGAGCATGCATGTGCATTCGCAGACCCGAGACAAAGATCATTGAGGTAAAAAAGTATATATAAAATAAAAATTAACCAGTTTGGCTAGATGAGCCCATATTTCTTGGCTGGAATGCAGAGATATGCCCTTAAAGCTGCATGAAACTGCATTTAATCTTCAGTCCATGTGAGCAACATTGAAGTTACTATATGGAGAACAATGACCTTGAATGTTTTCCTCAAAATAAATATTTTTGCAACTCGAGAGAAGAAAACATGAACCATCACGTACGCCTGGGGGTGAGAAAAATAGTAGGGATTTATTTGGAAGAAGAAGACGTAGCTATAACCATGTATGTAACAAATATAAAAACTTAATACAACCTAAATACCTGCATACACCAGAACCACTGAAACATGTTTGGACAGAGGTGTATATGGATTGGCTCTCCTTTTTTGCGTTACAGTAAAAAATTTGTCTGGCCAGTAGCAATATATTCTCTGTTAACACCAGCTATTCAGTTCAACCTCACATAAATAGGACATTAACTGAAAAAACGATGGTTTAGTACAGGTTGGTAACACAAAACAGCAGCCATTATCTCAATTAATTATCACATGTTGAATAATATAATGCAAATCACAATCGGCTTCCTTTGTGTTCAGTCAAACAAATTATACAGGTTGGAAACAACTGGAGGGTAAAGTAAATGATGACAGGATTTTCATTTTTGGGGTGACTATACCTTTAGTTTTTCAGATATATAGTTAATTGAAATAACCTCTGTTGTTTTTTCAAGCACAGTGGACGGAACTACGTAAATGTGTTGTCTGGGGGAATTTAATCACTGCGTATCTCTGAAAGAAAAGGGCATACTGAGGGTTTGGCGCCAAAGGGGCATAAGTGATCTGCACTTGAAACCCTTGGCGTGCCAAAACCTTGATAAGTGAGATACTGCAAAAAAAAAAAAAAAAAAAAAAAAAAAAAAAAATCCCATTACCAAGTATATACAAAAGTATTGAGCTCGTATGTCCCCAGTTCCTTTTATAGAGTACTATCTATAGTCCCTATCACCCTTACTTAGTGGCATCTGTGATATAAGGCAAGTCATAAATTCTGTCACTTGTTACTAGTTACACAGACTCCAATTTTGAGTCGGGTGGTTCTTTTTCTCTACAAAACATAAACAAAACCTAAACAAAATATTATTTCTAAAAATACCAACTTGCATTGCTGTAAAGGACATTCACTTGCAGACATAAAGTTTTCTGATAATGTATCACCCTCATGTCATCCAAGATGCTTATGGTTGTCTGTTTCAGTCGAAAAAAATTAGGGTTTTTGAGGTAACACTTCAAGCGATTTCTCATGTAATGGATTGCCATGGTGACCACCTCGTTGAGGTTAAAATTGCAAGTTTTAATACAGCTCCAAAAGGGATCTTAAATTACCAGTGGATAAGGGCGCTTATCTAACAAAAACAATCAGTAAATTTCGATAAAAAATAAAACAAAGCAAGACTACTTTAAACACCTTTTTAACACAAATGCTCAGCTAAAATTTCTCTGGATGCATGTCTTTCTTAGGAGATACGAAAGGTCAAATGCGATGGTTTAAGGGGCGGAAGTACCCGACCCCAGTGTTTACAAAAAAAAAAAAAAAAAAAAAAAAAACTGCAAACACCTAATTACAAAATAGGTTAAAAACCATGTCGGATGATCTTAAAGTTGGAGGAGAAAATAAGAGTTGTTATCCAAGTAAACACAACAAAGAAAATAACGCACATGACCTTCCAACAGGATTAAAGTGTGAAGATTTATCTCAGCAGAGCTTAGAGCAACCAGAGCATCTGTGGTTAAAAAAGATTGATAAATACGATGGCAGACTGTTTTTGCTGGCTATCCCCTATTCCTCGGCTGGGATCTGTTAGAGCATTTGAAGCTGCATTGAACCTGCAATTGTAATCTTCAAATTGTGTTGGGCCACCAGGGAAGTCATATGGAGATAAATCCTGGAATGTTGTCATTAAAAAACCTTAATTTCTTGCGCTGAAGAAAGACCAACAAATCACGAATGACAGGGGTGTGAGTAACGTAACTTTCAGGCAAAGATGTCCTGAACAATATTGTGAAAATAGCAGTGATGGCTGATAACTAAATGTAAAATCTGAATTCAGCTGTATCAATCTAAGGTGTAAAGGGTGGTGGAAAAAAGGAGAGATTAGATAAATGCTGTAAAAGGAATGGACGCACTGTAAGGGACAATCTTGAACTTCATCTTCTGCATCACTTAAAATGACTTTTGACAAGTCGTACTTTGAAACAATTGTTTTTCATTCGGGTGTGACTCACTTGAGCCTGTAACACCAATTCACCTGGAGTCAAAAGGGTGATGAAAAAGCGGTTCCAAAGGTTGTAATACACGCGACAAAGCACCATTCTATCTACCTAAACCTGTAGCATCTGCTACAGAAACTACCTACAAACACTGTAAGTCACTGCGAACAAAGACATGTTCGGTTTTTGTGCTTTCACCATAGCTGCAGGCTTGTGGTTCAGTTCCTCTCGGTGTTTGTCAATTTCACCTAGACGTTTTATAAAATTTGGACAGAGGATTTCTGTACATGAGCGTACTAAACCTTTCCGCTGGTACAAGGTAGTTTTCAAAGGGAGGAATGAAGAAAACTGATAACCTCATCTAGCCCACAGTACGAAGTGCATCCGAAGAAGGCCCGGAAACCATAGAGTGCACATTGTACACAAGGAAATCATCACCGTACAACTTTCGCCTTCCCTACAAAGGAACCAACAGATCTGATGCAAACAGCTGTACGGTTTCACTAGTCGTTGGACAACTAGGATGGCCAAAGCCAACTCTTGACACAGCATGAAATGTTCGTGAAGTTACATAGAGAGAAACCTTTCGCACAATTTTGCCTGTTGTAAAGTGCCCAACTGCGCAGTCAGTAGCTTTCCACCCGGTCAATGTATTCTAGGCAACGTGGCTTCCTTTGCAAACAGGTCTGGCATGAATGGGTCTCAAACCCCGCAGCTGGAATGATCTCCCTTACTTGGCCAAAAGATAATTGGTTCTAAGGTTCAACGCAATCCACAAAACAAGCAAGTTTTTCGCATTACCCAAGACAGCACTGTTGATGTAATGGCTGTCTCATGTCTATTTGGCAGCATGCAAAAAGGAGACACTCCAGAGATTGGTGGTGCTAATCCTGAAGGGTTCACGGAAAGACGAATTGTTCTCAGGGTAAAATTGTGACTCTGGTTATTAAACCGATTGCCATCCACAGTAAGCCTTTCTGTGTGCACTTTGGTCACACCCGAAATAACTGAATAGTGTTTGTGCATTAACAAGTGCTTTGCAGGAGCATCACAACTGATACAGCGAAGATGACTCGGTAAGATGACCCCTGTCAGTCTCTAATCCATTGCAGTTAAAAGTCCTGAGGCAATGTACTAATCTGTCAAAAAATCAAGATCTGTAGGCTTGGAGAACCCAAAACAGAGAGCTAGAGGAAGGAAAGACATGTAGGAGCCAAAGTGATTTTGCCACAAACTGGAACAGTGACTGACGGCACTTTGAATTAGTGCAAGATCACTATTTCACGGACATGTCCAGGCAGTCTAACTGGGTGACAACATCACTGGGGGACATATTAATCCATACACAGCTGTCTTGCATCCAAAGTAGAAGAACTGCATCCCAGATTCATGTCTAAGTTCAACATTTTCATATGTTCACAGTAATGTTGCTCGCACGTTCTTGGGAGCTCTGGGGGATGTTCACCAAGAATTTTACAGAAGGCCATCCACTGCAATTGTGGTTGACCTGAATTCATTGGCCATTGTGCAATTCTAACACAAAAGAAGGCCTCCCCCGTCGCATCATCAGAACTTGAAACAGAATTAGAAGAATCGAATCAGAATTTGCTGAGGCCCCCTGCATTTCAACATCACACTCAAATTCACTCTGCATCCCTAAATAGGATGTGCATGCTGATGGGGGGTCACTAAGCTCTCCAGACTAGTAGAGCTTGTGTATGTTGTTTACATGCGCCAAATCAGTTTCTGCTGATTTCTTTTCACTCTTTTCCAGAGGTGCTGTATTTTGGTTTGCAGGACATTATTAATCACCCCCCTCATAAAACGAAACAAAGTCACCAGATACCAAGTCAGACTCCATCTCCACTTATGTCTCCCTGGTGGATGAGAATAAAAAATACTTTTAAAACATTAGTGATCTGTTTATATATAACAGGGTTTCCCACAGTCTTACCACTATTGTGCAGCACTTCCCCCTGCCCCATATATGCATATGGCAAATATTTTCTTCTGCCAGCAGGAGGTGCTTTTTGTGCGTATACTCTTCAGGTTATTGTTGAACTCGAAAGCACAAAAAGGCACAAAAACATTATAAAGCATCAAAAACATTCTGAAGTGTTCTTAAGTTAGTTTTATAGTTCAATGTGAGTACAGGTTAATATTACGTCCTTAAATTCAAGTTCAAATAACTCTTCTTTCTTGTGGCTGGTCTGTCATCCTCCATTCAGCAATCAAACTGTGTGTCGTTTAACAGGTTCTTCTTAGTGAACCGCTTGAACCAGTTCAACAAATCAGACTGAATTGTTTAAAACGGTTCGCGTCTACAATAAGCATTAATCCACAAATTACTTAAATTATTCACTTTTTTAACATGGCTGACACTCCTCTGAGTCTAAATAAACCAATATCCTGGAGTAATTAATTTACTCAAACAGTACACTGACTGAACTGCTGTGAAAGGGAGAACTGAAGATGAAAACGAGCAGAGCAAGCGCAGCTTGTGTGTTGTACTGATGGCTCGGAGGACTGCGCAGCCTGCACACTGTAACTCAGTGTTGTTTCAAGCTCATCATTCTTGCATGGGATGTGCATAAAAGCTAATATTCATGCTCTATTAGGCTGCTTTAAGTATTATAATATAATTATATTTTTTGCGTAATCAAAGATTATTAATAGTCTTTATTGTTCTGTCTCATGATATGTTGCTGCCTTTATTACTGTGCTTTATTATCTTTCAGGCCATCCTTAAAAATATTCTTGTTTGCCGTAACCCGACCGACCCTGTCAATTTAGGACCGACTCAAATGCTTATATTTTTTTGCTTTTAGTCCGACCGACTTGCCGGTTGTACATTTAGCGTTAAGACCGACCAATTTTTTTTTTTTTTACTCTTCAAACAACTAATACAAAAGCAATAAAATAATATTCATTATATTTTAGTAAGTATTGTAAATATATAAATTGCCTATGCCTACATACAAACGAAGACTACGTTTAAAAAAAAAAAAAAACGTGTCGTCATCTATGTTCATACCACGTATGTCACACACTATGGCCTCTGCGTTCGATTCGTTATCTGGCTCAGCTCGGTGTTCATCTTCAGTTCTCTCTTCACAGCAGTTCAGTCAGTGTACTGTTTGAGTAAAATGAATTACTCCGGGATATTGGTTTATTTGAACTCAGAGGGGAGGTCAGCCATGTTAAAAAGTTAACAGCTTAAGTCATTTGTGGATTAATGCTTATTGGAGGCGCGAACCGTTTCAAAGCGATTCAGTTTGATTTGGTGAACTGGTTCAAGAAGATCCGGTTACATCAAGTGATTCGCTTGAACCTGATATCACCGGATGTGCAGTGTTGTGAAACGCGATCATAACAGACCCAGGAGAGAAGTCAATGCTGAATAAAGTCGTAATTTTTGGTATTTTTGGACCAAAATGTATTTTCGATGCTTCAACAAATTCTAACGGACCCTCTGATGTCACATGGACTACTTTGAAGATGTTTTATTACCTTTCTGGACGTGGACAGTATACCGTGCATACATTCTCAATGGAGGAACAGAAAGCTCTCGGACTAAATCTAAAATATCTTAAACTGTGTTTCCGAAGATGAAGCGGAGGTCTCACGCGGTTTGGAACGACATGAGGGGTGAGTCATTAATGACATAATTTTCATTTTTGGTGAACTAACCCTTTAAGGCCCCATGAGAAACAATTACCGTACCTAAGGGGCTGATCCACGGGATGAATGAAGACTTGAACCTGAACCTGGAGACTTGGCTGACACAATTTTTGTGTCAGAGCACAGCCAGCTCAGTTCCTTAATTATTAATTAATGCTTAATTTTACTGAATAAAACTTATCTTGTTAACATTATCGACATTTTATTTTCTCATTCATGCATGATATTATTAAAAGCGTTAAGTAACGTTACTCATATATACTTACATAATGCAATGATATAAACCAGGAGTGTCAAACTCCAGAGACCTGCAGAGTTTAGATTCAACCCCTAATAAGCACCTGATCCAACTAATGAAGTCCTTCAGGCTTATTTTAAAACTATATGGTATGAGTGTTGGAGAAGGGGTTGGAACAAAACTTTACAGGCTTCCGGCCCTCTGAGTTTGACACCCTTGATATAAGCAGAAATAGCAAAATCTCTAACGTTGATAAGTTATCGTTGTCATGATATCAACACACCAGCTCCCCTAATTCTTATTAATATTGACATTATAACAAATATATAGCATTAAAGTTACACAGCTAACGTTAATCTCTAACTTAACGTTACATGACGCCTCATGAAATGGCGCGAAGACAAGTCCTGATAAATTAACATCGGATAACTCAGGATAACAATAATAGCATAGACGATTTTCAATATGCCATACCTTTAGATTGGTATCCAAAGACAAAAAGCATCGAAGTATTCAAAGATATTTTCAAAATCAGCTGCCTATTATCAAGTAAGTTAACGTTAATCAAGCCAACGCTAACCCCTCACAAAATGGCGAACTGGACGCAGTTTCATATGGCCTGTCAGTGATCTAGTTTAAAAAATACAATTTGCGTGACTTTGGTTTGTCTGTGTCCGCCTATGAGAAAAAAAAAATGTATATATATATATATATATATATATATATATATATATATATATATATATATATATCACAAAAAAAGGCTTTAAATAGGAATAATAAAGAAGTTCAATGCTTACCTGTTATTTTCCAGCCGTCCCGTTGTGATCCCGTGAAAGGGTGAGCCGTGGATGTCGTGAGCGGGCGTTACTGACCTTGAAATTTCTTGTGAGTTTTTGAAAAACAACCAGATAATATTTTGTCTCGAGTAAAATTACTTACTTTAAAAGGGACTAAACTATGCTTAATATGAAATATATTAATGTATTTATTATATTATATTTTCGTTTATTAAAATAGTTATATAAAAATAAAATAATGTTTAGGCTAATTAGTTAAGAAAGACATAAAACATAACCTATTAGTCCTATGTGATACAAAATAACTTATTAAAAAACATTTTTTTAAAAATCATGAATTAAGCTCATATTTCTTTTTTATAAATTTATATTTAATATTCATATTTTGTGATCAGTCATTTAGAAGTAATAATCATAGACTGTATAGATTAATTTATAGTAATTTGATTGAGTTCTGCTTAACCTAATTAGCTTTTGAGTTCACATATTTTGACTTGAAATAACTTTTTAAATTCCTTTTTGAGTTAAATGAACTCATTTCTGCAGATGTTTTATATGACATTCACTTACGCTATGATTAAGAGACTTCAATAAATTATAAAAGATATGTAATTAATATAATATATATATATATATAATTTTTTTTTTCTCCCAACATTATGACAGCTAATGATGTAAAGTTCAGATCTTTTTACAGACTCGGACCCTACCAGTCTTGTTCAGCAAAATGAACAAATCTTTTTTTTTGAGTTATTTTGTTCATTTTATTACTTCCCTAACATGTCTACTAGTAATTACACATAAACATTGATCACACTACAAACAATACAAAACTATAATGCTATACTGAAACAGAAAATATGAATTAATTCTTTACCTGGGTCTATGAATAGCTCACCTCACAATCTTATCTGACAAATCATCGGGTTTGAGTTATTCCTTCAACACATGACAGCTTTAATCATAGCCTGTGTCCCAATGTGCATATCCATCCTTAATTCTATGTGATATTAGTAATTTTCAGTACTATTTAGGGCAGATAGGGGTGGATAGTATGCACATTGTGACATTGTGGGATAAAGACTAAAAAGGCTTTTACCTACCATTCTGGGTACCGATGCATCAGTGACATCATTGGATAGATAAATTAATTTACAAGCTTCCTTACAAGCGGATGCATAGTCATTACATATTATTATTATTATTATTATTATTATCATCATCATCATCATCTTACAGTTAGGCTACTGCTTCTCTGTTCTCAAATTGTAGCTTGTTACTTCTTGCAGTTTATAAATGTGGAATTTATGTCATAGTTGTTATTTCCATTCAATGAATGCTGTAACAAATGTAATAAAGAGTTGGTTATAATTATTATTAAGTTCATTTCTGACTTATACTTCATGGGTTAAAGCTCATGGTTCTGTCACGTGAGGAATGAACAACTTGAAAAACCTGAAGACTTGAGAGATAAACTAATAAATTCTCTTTCCGGCTCAAAACTGCATTGACTGAAACAGGTGAACTACTAGTACCAGTACAGATCCTATAGAAATTTTGCACATGCATCTCTCCCCGAGACGTCTCGTTCTTCCTGAGTCACATTAAAGATTCATTCAAAATGAACGAATCATTCAAGAAAGACCCATCATTAATGACAAATTTCATAAAGTAGCCTGCAATTAAAAGGACATGAATAATGTTCTCAGAATGTTTTATGATTAACACCATAAGAAAATTTAGCAATTAATTATTAATTTAGACACTATATTGTCACAGTCTTAAGGGGGGGAAGATCCAAAAGCAGAGGTTCACAGGCTTTAACAGTCTTTAATGAATAAGGAAAACAAGGCTCTGTCTGTCATTTAGAAAGCACACAGGGCTGAAGAAGAAAAAAAAACAGTCAAAACCTTCTGTCTTGATGGAGACTTAGATCACGGTCATTCATCAAAGCGCCAAATAATCGGTCCTGAGAGACGTTCCGAGAATGTTGTTCTTGAGAACGTTTTCTAGCAACATTATAAGAACATTCATCAAGGGCAAATATAACGTCCCTGAAGATGTTCCTTTGAGAATTGTTCTTAGAACGTTTGTTCTCAACCTTTAAAGAACATTCATCAAGCAAATAACGCCCCTGAAGGCGTTCCGAGAATGTTGTTCTGAGAACGTTTTCTAGCAACATTATAAGAACATTCATCAAGGGCAAATAACGCCCTAAAGATGTTTGAGAGAGCGTTGTTCTTAGAACGTTTGTTCTCAACCTTTTAAAGAACATTCATCAAAGCAAATAACGTCCTGAAGATGTTCCGAGAACGCTGTTCTGAAAACGTTTGTTCTCAACCTTTAAAAACATTCATCAAAGCAAATAACGTCCTGAAGATGTTCCAAGAACGCTGTTCTAAGAGCGTTTTCTAGCAAACATTATAAGAACATTCCATCAAGCGCAAATAACGTCCTGAAGATGTTCAGAGAACGTTGTTCTAAGAACGCTTTCTAGCAACATTATAAGAACATTCATCGAAACGCCAAATAACATCCTGAAGACGTTCGAGAACATTGTTCTAAGAACGTTTTCTAGCGATAATATAAAAACATTCATCCATCGCAAATAACGCCCTGAAGATGTTCCGAGAACGTTGTTCTTAGAACGTTTTCTAAGCGACATTATAAGAACATTCATCAAGCGCAAATAACGTCCTGAAGATGTTCCGAGGAAGCGTTGTTCTTAGAATGTTTTCTAGCGACATTATAAGAACATTCATCGCAAAAGCGCCAAATAACGTCCTGAAGATGTTCGAGAGAGCGTTGTTCTTAGAACGTTTTCTAGCAAATATTATAAGAACATTCATCAAAGCGCAAATAACATCCTGAAGGCGTTCGGAGAACATTGTTCTAAGAACGTTTTCTTGCGACATTATAAGAACATTCATCAAGCGCCAAATAACGTCCTGAAGATGTTCGAGAACGTTGTTCTGAGAGCGCCTTTGTTCTCAACCTTTAAAAAACATTCATCAAAGCAAATAGCGTCCTAAAGGCGCTCCGAGCGTTGTGCTAAAAGAAGCGTTATCTATCAACGTTACAAGAACATTCATCAATTACAAATAACGTCTAAAAGACGTTCCAGAACGATTGTTCTAAGAACGTTTTCTATCAACCTTGTAAGAACATTAATCAAGAACAAATAGCGTCCTAAAGGCGTTGCGAGAGCGTTGTTCTAAGAACGTTTTCTATCAACCTTGTAAGAACATTCATCAAGAACAAATAACATCCTAAAGGCGTTCCGAGCGTTGTTTCTAAAACGTTTTCTATCAACCTTATAAGAACATTCATCAATTACAAATAACGTCCTAAAGGCGTTCGAGAAACGTTGTTCTAAGAACGTTTTCTGTCAACCTTGTAAGAACATTCATCAGAACAAATAGCGTCCTAAAGGCGTTCGAGAACGTTGTTCTAAGAAGCGTTTTCTGTCAACCTTGTAAGAACATTCATCAAGAACAAATAACATCCTAAAGACGTTCGAGAGCGTTGTTCTAAGAACGTTTTCTATCAACCTTGTAAGAACATTCATCAAGAATAAATAGCGTCCTAAAGACGCCCCGAGAACGTTGTTCTAAGAACGTTTTCTATCAACCTTGTAAGAACATTCATCAAGAACAAATACCGTCCTAAAGACGTTCGAGAGCGTTGTTCTAAGAACGTTTTCGTCAACCTTGTAAGAACATTCATCAAGAACAAATAGCGCCCTAAAGGCGTTCGAGAACGTTGTTCTAAGAACGTTTTCTAACAACCTTGTAAGAACATTCATCAAGAACAAATAACGTCCTAAAGGCGTTCCGAGAACGTTGTTCTAAGAGCGTTTCTATCAACCTTGTAAGAACATTCATCAAGAACAAATAACGTCCTAAAGGCGTTCCGAGAACGCTTTTGTTCTAAGAGCGTTTTCTATCAACCTTGTAAGAACATTCATCAAGAACAAATAGCGATCCTGAAGGCGTTCCGAAAGCGTTGTTCTAAGAACGTTTTTAGCAACCTTACAAGAACATTAACAAGCGTTATAAGAGCGTTCGAAAACATTATTTTAATAACGCGTTTGTACTAACATTTACACAACTTTTTAAAGAACGTTAGTGAATGTTCTGGGAACGTTCCCCTGTTAGCTGGGCTAATACCGTCAGCGCCGACCTCTCGGACAAACCAAAGAGAGACAACATCTGCGGCAGTGCCCTCAGCCCAACGTCGGCACAAAAATAACAAACTAAAATAATAAAAGGGTCAACGCAAGCGTTGCTTCAGCCTAACCAGGAAAAGTCACAAATGTGAAGTAAACTAACACTTAACCTTGCGCTTTTCACAAAGTCCTACGTGGAACTTACAATTATCAACTGCTGATACCAGACTACACAAACTCTTGAGCAAAACACTTCAACCGCATGAATCAGTTTCCAAATAAAATGTTAAAGTGTTTACTCACCCATCGCCATATCCTTTCCATTAAAAGTGGAAGAAAAGACGAAAAAACTTCACAAACTGGCAAAAGCATCAAACTACACAAAGATCTGGTCGAGCAGCTTCGCGTGCAAACAGCTTAACTGCTGATAACGCAAAAAACAGGTGTTTCCAATTACTAACGTGCTTTTACCACACAAATCCAAACAAACGCACAGTGATTTAACTCGTCTATGCCGATGAAAAAAAAAAAACCGGGAAAAACATAACTATGAGAGGGAAAACAAAACTGGGAGAAATAATATAATAATATTTTCCCTCTTAAAAAACAGAAACGGACGAGCCCCCATTTTGTTACGGTCAGCTCAAAACTGCAACAAAAACAACGAAGACCAAACCAAAACGTATAATGAAGAATATTTTTTTATTACATAATTCTAGGGGTTTACATTTAAAATTAACACATCAATGTAACTACTGACGACAGATCCACAAACACCGCGCGATCAAGTGGCAGCATGGAATGATGTCACTTCCCCACCCCCTCGACCCGTCTCAGAAGCACTTTTTATTCGTACGTCCCGATCTATAACAGGTGTTGTTCATTACGCCATCACCTAGAAGAAATCACAAGGAAAACAAGAAAAAGCAAAAAACCCACACCCCTTACACCATAACAATGTTGATGATAATAATGATGATATGGTAACACTTTATTTTTGGGTCTCTTAACTAGTTGCTAATTAGCATGCATGTTACTAGAATGTTATCCATTTATTAGTATTAATTAAGCACATATTAATGCCTTATTCTACATGACCTTATCCATAATCCTACCCAATACCTAAACTTAACAACTACCTTACTAACTAAGATCCAACCACGGCCCATTAGAAGATTTCTAACAGAGGCAGTAAGGTTTAGATTTTTTATCTGTTTGTATTTGATAGAATCCATGATGCCATGCACCTGAACAAGATGTCCAGGACCTCCGGCAGAAAAACAGGCACACAACATTAAAGATCCAGCAGTATTTTTAATCGTGGGCATGGGGTACTTTTAATCCCTGTTTGTACTAAACCCATCTGGTGGGTTTGCTGTTTTTTTTTTTCATCTGAGCATAGAAGCCAGTGCAATTTGAAGTTCCAGTCATGTCTGACAACTGAATATGCTGGAGTTTGTTTTTGGATGAGCGAGGAGAATTTTTCTTGGGAGAATTTTCCCTCCCAAACAACATGTGGTGATATAGGGGCTGTTTGATTTTCTTTTAGGCTTTCTGACCCCAAGACTCAACTAATTTAATAAACATAATAACTATCATCATCATCATTATTACTATTGTTGTTGTTATTATTGTTATTATTTATACATGAGTTCACTTTTGGACCTGAATTTGTTTGAACAGAACTTAGATTTTTAGTGAGTGGTTCTGGTGTGCACAAGACCTTGAATGTGTCTTGATATTTGCTGGTAAGAGTCTCAGAGGAAGAGATGTGTGGTAGTATCTTGTTCTTTCCACACACACACACACACACACACACACACACACAGATCCACAGAGAGTGAATCTGATTAATTGGTCTGACTGAGTTTGGAAATGTTGTTGTGGCCATGGCACACCAGGGAGAAGCAGAACTGACCACACAACTGACTAACACAAACACACACACACACACACACACACACACACACACACACACACACACATCCACACAAGAAAACAGCTCGCTTCAAACACTTCCTGGACTCCACTGCGAGTCTCTCACCGCTCTCTCATTAATAATACGAAAGCTTCAGCACAGTTTCACCTTGCCAGGAGGAAAGTGTTTCATCA
>NC_056574.1:35392557-35455991 GCF_018340385.1 Cyprinus carpio
ATTCATCAAAGAATCCTGAAAAAAAAAGTATCACAGCTTCCAAAAAAAATATTTGGCTGTTGCCAACATTGATTATTCTAATAATAAATCAGAATATTAGAATGATTTCTGAAGGATCATGTGACACTTTATACTGGAGTCATGGGTGATGGAAATTCAGCTTTGCATCACAGAAATAAATTATATTTTAAAGGATATTTAAATAGAAACATTATTTTATATTCTAATAACATTTTGCAAGATTACAGTTTTTTTTCTGCATTTTTGATCAAATAAATGCAGCCTTGATGAGAAGCGAAGAGACGTCTTTAAAAAACATTACAATTAGATGTGTTCGCGTTATAAAGAATGTATATATGTGGGTGTTGTGTATATATATAATATATATCATAATTAGAAATTATTATACATAATAAACATTCTTGAATCATTCTTTGGTGTCTTGTCTGGCCTCTCAACAACCTTTAAAATATCGGGGTCTGTTAAATTTAGTGACTGCCTACGCTGATTCCAACTTTAACTTACCTGATACATGAGCTAATTCACCTTAAGGAGGTTAAATCATATACAGTATATATATCAAGAGACTAGACTTTTAGGTTTCTCCATTTTTTTTAACAATTGTTTTTTAAAATTGATAATACATTTTTCATTTATATTTTGTGTAATTCATGTTTAAAATTTAAAATTGTGACTCAAAGCACACTTGTAATTAACCTCCTGATGCATTTTTGAATCAACAATCACATTTAAAAACCAAATTCTACTGGAGATAAATATCACTGATAGGCTATATACCAAACTGACTACAAACTAAGGGAAGTCGTGGCCTAATGGTTAGAGAGTCGGAGACTCCCAATCGAAGGGTTGTGAGTCCGAGTCTCAGGGCCGGCCAGGAATTGTGGTGGGGTGGGAGTGAATGTACAGCTGCTCTCTCCACCCCTTCAATACCAATGACTTGAGGTGCCCTTGAGCAGGCACTGAACCCCCAACTGCTCCCCGGGCGCCGCAGCATATGGCTGCCCACTTCTCTTCGCCGGTGGTGTGTTCCACAGTGTTTGTGTTGTGTTCACTGCTCTGTGTGTGTTGCACTTCGGATGGGTTAAATGCAGAGCACCAATTCTGAGTATGGGGTCACCATAAGTCGGCTGAATTCACGTCACCTGCTTCACTTTCCACAGTCACTTTACACTTTCACTAAACCAACAGGGTCCTAGAACTGCAGTCTCTTAAACGCGCAGCCATCCGCTAATCATCCAGTACTGTGATTGGTGAGCACTCCATGGAAAACTAGGGTGCTAGACCTGCTGTCCTAGATCTGCGTCCTGAAACTACAATCGCCAGTTGTTCAGTAACATACTATTGTCAGCACACAGACATCAATAATCAGCATATGAACCTCAACAATGGTGACAAAAAAAAAAAAACAATGCAGCAGAGCATGCTGGGAGCCATGGATGAGGTTCAGGTTTTGTACTATAATTGCTAGCCCCAGTAATATGTCAAGTTGTGGCGGCAGCATGTTTTTTTTTTTTCCGGGTTTTCCGTAAACCATTGTTTGAGGTTCTATATTCTGATTAATTGATGTCTGTGTGTGACTAATTTACACCATAGAAGACTAAACTGTTGGAAAATCCTTTATATTAACTGATATTGAAAGAGAAACCACTGCAACACGGCTTTTGGACAATCGGGTGCTGTTCACTGGGATGTAAATCTAACTTAACTAACTATTAGAACACACTATTTAGTTCAGATTTGAAACTCTGAACAGCTCCATAATTGATGATTATCATCACCATATGCTGTATAACAACCCATTACCTAGATCATATTTTTTCTGGGTTTGTTGAGTTATAACTAAACAGGTTTTCAAAAACACATGGTTATAACGTCCACAAAAAATAATAATAATCTAGAACATAAATCAAGGGTCAACTTTGAGAGCCCAACTAAAGCAAACACTGATCATCTAAAACATGGTTACTGTCAAGATGAAACAATAGACTGATCACACATCTAGGAAACCTTAGTTAATTCTCAGAAAGAATCTTCTGTAGACGTCCTTCTGACAGAAAGAGCAATCCCGTTGTCAGTCTGGTTAGTTAATAAGGGTGAGCTGGTGATGCAGGTTATATTAACAGCAGCTGTTCTGTCATCACTAAAGCTCAATCAGCACTTAATTAATCACTTTGATTACATAATTGCAAAGTTTTAAAACTTACATGGTTTAAGTCAAGGCATCTGTTTACTCAACGGTTTGAGTTACTGTGACTTGTCAGTTTTTTAATGAAGTGTGTGCAGGACAGTTTTATTTTGACATAACCCCCATTAAGAGAAAAAAAAACAGACCAATAATAAACACGACCAAGTGTTGGAATGAGGAAATGTAAGTTTTATTAAAGAAGCAATGTGAAAACACATCCAAAATTGTAATGTCTCAATGAATGGTCCGCTCGGACATTTACAAAAACAAAAATTAGATACAAATAATTTTGTAAAACTTTTAAAATTGATATTTTCATATTATGATTTGATTACACACATTGCCATGATGATACATTAAACTAATGTAATGATAAAACCCATTTTAAAACCCCAAGATATATATAGAGAGATGCGAGGGACTGATGAGAGAGAGAGAGAGAAAGTGAGCTGCTACTTCACAATTTCACTTTACTTTAATATTGTCTTAATGTGAATGGTAAATCACATAAATAGTCTGAATGACCATTTGATTGGATCCCATGCAAATTATAAACCACAAAAAGCACAAAACCCAAAACTGAACTGTAATTTAGATATAGTAAATCACCCTCTAGCTAGATATATAGTTGCCCTAGATATTTTGTTTAGACTCACACAATCTATATGCTTTTAAGCAGCAGATAAAAGAATCGTTGGTGACTCTTATGTTCTGTTTTCAGCATTTCTTGGTTGTTCAATTATGCTCCTTCTCCTGCAAATATACAACTAGTTTATAAATTGACAAGTTGACTAGACACAACTTAAAAATATGAATGCACCAATAATGTATTTAGCTTGTTAGCAAAGAGTATTGTTACCTGTGAGTCTCACTCATCACTAAAAACATCAGTGCCCGAAGTCAATGAAAGGTGCCTTTATTGTTTGTGCACCATTATGAAAGTGTTTGCTCGGCTTTCCTCTGAACCTCTGACTCCATGTCTGTACAGTAAACATTCACAAGCCTCTCCACAAATCTCTTACTGGCTTCAGACTGGACACCTGCAGGGAGAAGAGTAAAACACAATCCATTTACGATCTCTCATCATGACATGAAAACTTGTCTGATAAAGATTCCTACAGATGAATGTGTACCTGATACGACTGAATACTGAAGGCTGTGTTCAGGTCCCTCTATGTTGTAAGAAATAGACGTTTGGTCAAGGGGGTTTCCTCCTTTCTCCCAAAACCCATCTTAAGATCCTGAAAGAGAAGCCACAAATTATGAACCATATTGAGGAAGAAGAGATTCCGAAAATGATTATTTTTATTATTTCATTAAAATTTTATATACACATTTTTTAATACTTACATAAAATTTGGAAGTGCTGTGCATTCAGGTTGTTGTTCCTGCCATTGTCTCCTCCAGCTGTCCTTTACATGATTCTAAGGGATTTAATTTGGAACGGTACACTTAAAATAACCAGTTTGTTGATTTTAAACATCATTAATAGTGACACAAAGGAAAAGATAAAGTATGCTAAATTAAATGATAAGAATAAAGTAAAAAGCTAAATGGTTAAAGTAATTATATAGATTCTTACCAGTTTTTTGTACCAATATCTGTAAATTTGGAGAGTTTTAACGAATTGTACTAAATCTTCAGATACCCTGAGTCCATTGACGCCGGTTCCTTCAGTCGGGGCCTCTCCCACAAACTTTGCAGACCGCTGTGGACAATGTCCTCAATGATGCCTCGATCCTCATTCAGTCAGGTTCAGAGAAATGTCATGGATTCTTGTTAAAGATGTTATCTAGTTGAAGAGCCGAGAGTTTTGTCATTTGTACTGATAGAGGGTACAACAGGTCTAAAAATGCATCTGAGCACATTTTGAGTTTATGGTCCTCTGAACCCAACTAGATGATACACAAACTTACATGGCACTTATTTTCCTAAACACTGTGTGTCACTGGACACATGGGAACTTGGCTGATCCATGACCACGATTGCAGGCAGCAGTGCAAAGCTGATTCTAGGCTAATTTGATATATTCATTGTTATTTATTTATTTATTTATTTATTTATTTATTTTGTGTATATTTATAGATTCGTGTAGTAAATCAGAATCAAAAAGTTGACAGACAATATATTTAAGATAAAGAGCTTTTTAAATATTTTCAGATGTGTTCAAGATACTTAGATCACAGCTAATATGGTATTTGGGTAAAAAAAAAAATGTCTCTACTAGTAATTAACATACTAAATACTGCTAACCTTTCCATTTTGTTGATCACCCACATGCACTGTAAATCAAAAACAGTTGACCTTACTTAGATTGAATTAGTTATCTTTACTTAGTTTGTTATACTTACTAGGTTTTATTAAGTTTCAGCTACTTTCAAGGCAAATAAAACAATTTACGTTTACTGTTTGGAGTGACACTTACTTAAAATATTCAAGTAGTCACAAAGGAACCAATGACATTAATAAACCAGGTGAGAGGCAGCAGCGCACTAATATGTTGCTAATTGCCTTTTTTTTTTTTTTTTAGCTCACCATTATAGTGATTAGCATTCCCTCTGGTTGGGCACTTGAAACTTTATTGTATGTTATCTATAATGTTCTCTCTATTAATGAGAAATGCGTCATGAAATCAGCGTTATTTGATTTCAATGAAGTACTAAATAAGTGCTTTTATAAAATGACCCTATTTTTTAGTTAATGCCTTTTTGTGTGTGCGTTTAATAATGACCTTTTTGAGATGTTTTTATTTTTTCATAAATACCTTGAACCTGCTTTTTTATATAATCCATAAATAGCTGTGTGGTACTATGCTGAAGTCACACCCAGACTTAAACCTTCATCACGTGAATCACAACGATGGTAACAATTAATTTAACTTATTTTCAATTAATTGTAACAATCGGCCATTTTATTTCTCTTTTTGTTGTGCTACTACTGACACAAGACAGCAAATAAAAATTGGCAATAAAAACAACACTTTTAAAACAAAGTAACTACATAATTGATTCTGTGCAATGCATTCTGGGAGTCATGAGATAGCTATACGAAGTCATGAGTAAACCTAAATGAAAAGGTTCAAGTACCCCCTACGTTTTCTTTTTTAGTTACTAGACTCTTGTGTAAGTTAACGATACTAACTAGCATTTGTCAGTACAATATACTTATTCCGATTTCACTTACTTAGTTTTTTCAAGCAATCGGTTTGCATGCTTTTGTTACTAGTAAGCCCAACTTATTAATTTTACAGTGTGGTTAGAGTTTAGATGGTAATATAATTTAATAAGTTGATGTCCACCTTGGAATAATCACCATTTTTATAATGAAACTATCCTATTAAAAAAAATATGAGATTAATCAATGTATCAAGGCTCAACATATTAGTCATTACTAGGGGCTACAGTTCTTTTATTAGTAAGATTCTGAATGTTCCTACACTTTATAATTAATAATCAATGTTAAAATAACTGTTATCAAAATAAACTGAAATAAAATAAACTTGGCTAAAGTCAGTATTTTAAACCAAGTACTTTGAACTGTTTATATTATTGTAAAACACTGATTTTAAGGGAAAGTATTTGTATCATCTTCTGGGTGCCTTCTGCCCGATGCTGGAGAAAAGCTTTGGTGTCTCAGTTAAAGCAGAAAGAAAATCAAAACACCTCACACCTCAATAAGGAAGAACAAAGGAAACCCTTTTTAAAAAGAAAAAAAAACAAAAACTGACACACAAGAGCTGAAAGAGAGACGCAACAATATTTTAGGTGGCACTCCACATTCTGACCTGTGAGTTTGGTGTAGTGTTTCAACTGTCTAAAGTTTTCCCGTTGACCACGTTTGATTCCAATGGTCACAGTTTCTTAGCGAATACCTCTTGCAGCAGGAATCAAGGCCTCAGGCTACAGATGATATCCTAATACAAAAAGAGAAAACCTCCATGTTCTGCTTGACAAATTGAATAAATGTTAAAATACAAGATGCAGATAAAACTCACCTTTTCTTCACATGATTAGCATATCTTTGTGCTTGAGAGGAGCTTCAAAAACCTGAGGGGTGGGCGCGCGAAGTAGGGTGTATCGGGTGTGAAAACAGTCATAAACATTATCTGCCACCTGTGAGAGAAACAAAACGTCTGTGAATTTGAACACACAACGAACTACCCCACAAAAGCTGTTTTATGATTAAGAGAGACATATAATAAACATGAACAATAGTTATTCATTGTGTTGTCTGAATTGTTCATTAACGTACTTGCGATAGGATTTCTTTACTGTACATTTTAACAAGTATATTCACAGTATTGAGAAAGAATTATTTAAATTCTAAAAAAGCGCAGTTTCACAATAGTACGTTTTTTTACTGCATGTTTTAAATCATAAACTAAAACCTTAAGAGACTCTCTTTCAAAAATAACAATTTTTACAGTTTGACTGGTGTTGTTCATTTGTTTTAAAATTTTTTTACCTATTGTTATGTAGGGATCATACCGTGTCCTCGAAGCAATTGTGTTGTTCCTGTTCTCTTCACCCTGTTCACGCACACACTCGTTACAACCAACAGCAGGAGTTCCTATCAAAGTTTCTTTGAATGCCAAGCATATGACGTTCTCTGTATAAAAAAAAAAAAAAAAAAAAAAAAGAAAAATTCAACAATAAATCACCCCATCAGTTGTTTTTGAAGCTTACGGTACATTTTTTAATTCACAAAAGATTAGTTCCTTGTTTGTTTCAGAATTGATGAAATTTGCAACATTTGCACTGTTATTGAACTGATCTGAATGAAGACACTATTGTCTACTGCAGAGCTGCCTTTACAGCTGAAATTGAAGTCTTTCATAATTAATGAATTTTACAACATTAACACATTTCCCTGTTTATTAATGTGAAGCTGTACTGCATTCAAAATATTATAATTAGTCATAATGTGGGCTGTCTGCGGGCAAGCCATCTGAAAGCTAAGGCTATTGTGTATAAAGGCATTTCACAAACACTATGTTATATATTGTAAGCGTTGATACATTTACATTACATTTAGTCATTTAGCAGACGCTTTTTATCCAAAGCGACTTACAAATGAGGACAATGGAAGCAATCAAAACAACAAAAAGACCAATGATATATAAGTGCTATAACAAGTCTCAGTTAGCTTAAACACAGTACACGTAGCAAGGGCTTTTTAAATAATATAATAAATAAAAAGAAGTGCTAAAGTTAGAGGGTCAAATAAAGCAAGCTATAGTGTTAGAGGTCTTTTTTATAATTGTATAATAAATGAAAAGAAAATAGATAGAATACAAAAAGATTAGAAAGGTAGTTAGATTTTTTTTTTTTTATATAAATAAGAATAGTGAGTGCAAAAGTTAAAGGGTCAAATAAAGATGGAAGATGATGTGTTTTAAGCCGATTCTTGAAGATGGCTAAGGACTCAGCTGCTCGGATTGAGTTGGGCAGGTCATTCCACCAGGAGGGAACAATTTAATTTAAAGTTGATACAGTGATAGAGCAAGACATATATAGACATATAACTACACAATTATAAATGTTAATAATAAACAGTATTAGCATTTTAAAATGCTATTATATTCACCGTGCAATATAGTAGACCCCTCTTGCGGACATCAACACCATTCAATTTGATTTACCACAATCTCATACAGGAAAGGTTTTGTTTGTGGATCTCTCTTCATGCTGAAAGATTGAAAATATGAACTTAAACACTGTATTTATATTGTTAATTTGCAGTAATGAGAGACAATAGGAGCTTTAAAAAAACCTGACTCTCTGAAGCCTGCACCCCCTTGATTAATTCCTTAATAAGGGAAGGTCTTCATCTGGATTCAGTTTATTTTATTCTCATCTGCTCTATCAGACCATTGTTATTCACAATATACTGAAGGCATCTGAAACCGAGGCATCCTCATGCTATGAGAATCAGAACAATCAGAACAAACATATGCAGATTAATAATTTTTTTTCACATATTACATTCATTTAGGCCTAAGTATACCTAGTATGTAACACACAATTTAAAAATTCATTTGAATTGTTAAACACACACAGATATAGATATATATATAGATAGATAGATAGATAGATAGATTTAAGTTGTGATGCTTACCCTCCACTGGTCTTCTAACAAAGAGAGATAGGAGTTAAATAAATTAACATTAATAATTTCAAAATAATACTCTCAAAACATACACTAATTAATATTTTCCTCTCTACACACTGCTAAATATACTGGAATTAATTGCATGAGTTCAAGTAGAAAATTCTGACACTTACTGTTGAAACTTGTCCTCAAACACATGAGAGAATGGACCATGCCCTTAAAGAAACAATAATAACAGTTATAGTATATATATATATATATATATATATATATATATATATATATATATATATATATATATATATATATATATATGATATATATATATATATATATAGTAAATGTATTACACAGCCAAAATTAAATACTTTCTGTAAATACCTTATTATAAAACACAGAAAAATAAAAATATTGCTCACTCAATGTGACTTTGAGCTATCTTTTTTGCACTGATTCAGTTAAGTTGTATTTACTTGAAATATAAAGTATTTCAAAACTTGACAAATTTAGTTATGAACTTATAAAGTGTAGCTGGAATAACTTTATGAAAAATATGGTGAAGTAAGAATTTCAATAGTAATGTTTATGTTAATTTCACTGAATATTTGTAAATAATTATTTTAATAATTAGTTATTTAGTTTATTTATTCATTTATCAATTGTAAATAATTCATTAATTTTACTTTAAGTTTACTAACTCAAAAAGTGAAGTTAAAGAAACTCATGATTTTTGAGGAAGCTTATTTTGGCAATATACATATGGTAGACAACCAAATAGGGGTACTACTTACGGCCGCGCTGCGTTACCTAATGAATAATCGTTAAGCTTGAAATAGGCAACCTCACGAATATGAAAACGTTTGGATTTCTCCCGAATGAGAGCCAGAACATTACCTTATGGCTCGCTTTAAATTATTATTCATTTTTTTTTTTTTTGTTTGTTTATAGATAAGCCTATATTATTATATACTGCAATTTTATTTATCCATTAGAATTATATATTTTGAATTATTGTTTGTGTTCTGATAAATTTGTTAAATTTAAAGGATTTGTTGTAAAGTGAAGAGAACTAAAAATATCCTGTTGGCACATTATAACATTATTAGGCCACCGTTATTTGTTTCTGAATGTAATAAAATGCAACTTATACATGACAATCTTTATATATTTTTTTTCCTCTCACAAACTTAATTTATTTGTTTTAGCCTGTTTTAAAAAATAAATAAATAAATAAATAAAATAACATGCATGCAACGAAAATAGGCGATTAATCGGTTAAAATTGGTTACTGTGAGGTAATTATAATTATTATATACTTAGGAACAGAGTCTGGGCCTAATCTAGGCTATCCAGGTTTTTTTTATTTTTTTTTTTATTTTCATTGCATCTGAAAATGAATTTGTGCATCACATTTTACGTTTCACACGCTCAACCTGCCTCGCGCATTGCTCGGGCTGTGGACGATTTAAAAAATGTTTGATATAAAGGTTGCTGTCCCATTTTATACAGGAATTGTTCATTTAAAAAAAAAAAAAAAGAAATATATTGTTAGTTCTAATTATATTGTTAACACAAGTTCATTTCATCTAGGCACTGTGACATTTTACCCTTTTTAACTTATAAACTCCTTGAGATTTTAAAGTCAGTTTAATAGTATTGAAGTTCAAGTTTTGTAAAAAAGGTTTTAAATGCTTAAATTATTTATATGAATTAATAATATGTTATCAGGTTTTAATTGCTTAAATTATTTCTATGAATTAATAATATGTTATCATGTTTATTCTTGTAGAAAATAAGTGTTTATTCTTTAAGAAAATAAGGGAAAAAATAAGGGACGATCCAAATATTATTCATATTTGTTTTGCCTCACCTATTTATGTAAGCTACAATTATTCTAAAAAAAAACAAAAAACAAAAAACAAAAACAATGTAATTAAAAGTGCCATCGGCCTGAGTAAATTTTACCATTATAGAATTGTGACTTTAAAGGTTAGTGATTTAGGAGGTGAAAATACTGTGAAATTACAAAATGTTATGGGATTTTAAAGCATAACAACTGAAGGTCTATGAAACGTTAGCCAATAAAGCATTTTTTTTTAAACAATGGCACTTAAAGTTTTGAAACTAAAATATATTCACCCATATAGCCTGGAAATAAACAAAATGCATACTTTTCAATTAAAGAACACTGAGAGTTTGCTTCTGGTGTTTGGATTTGTACTTCAATCATAAGAGCGCCAAGTTTAGAACGCCACACGGTTTTGTTTTATTCTCTCTCTCTCTCTCTCATGTCTCTGTCTCTCTCTCCTCTCTCTCTCTTTCCTCTCCTCTATTAACAGCATTAACTTACAATGAAATACAGCTCTTAGGTAACGAATTTTCTGTTTCTGGATGCTAAATGTTGGCTCCTTACAGTAGTTGTATTTCCGCTCAAACTGATATAGTGTAAATCAAAACTTGAGTGTGGGACTTTGAAAGCTGGTGCAGTTAGCGCGAGTCACTCGCTGTGAAGCGGAGCAGCTGGATGGAGGACCTTTCCGCTTGGTCGTTAAAGCCTTCTGCAAGACGCATACGTTTCACAAAGTAAAACAATGGATTTCATAAAATAATGATTAATTACAATTGATAATTTGTTAATTATTATGGTCTTGTAGAAAAACAATAATATGGCCTGCGGGAAAATGAATGATAAAAAGAGTAGGGCTGCTGTGAGTGGCAGCATGTTTTCAGCACAGTACGCATGACACAACGACACCGTTCCTCACAGCCAACAACAGACCGAGGTTCAGTTCAGCTGGAGGGGGTTGGGTGTTTTTGGGGTAGTTCTGTAAACGTAGCTTGTGGGGTTGATATATAATGTGTGAATCTCTATGGAGCTTTCATATGGACAGTTGTCTTATTAGGGTATCAAACTTGCAGAACAGGTTTAGATAGGACTCGTTTTTAGGGCAATCAGTTTGAAGAAAGGTTTTGATCCACTTCAAATGTTGACCTAATGTATAGTGCAATATAGTTTAATTAGTTTATTATAACTTCAGAGGAAGTTGCCTTAACTCAAAAAAAATAAATAAATAAATTCGTACAAACTGTTGCGTTATATTTTTATTTTGTTTCGTCTAAACAATTTTTTTTTTAGAACTATGCCGCTATAAAAATCTCTACCAGAATGTACGCCGTTTTCATAACCAATATATTGAAAAAAAAAAAACAATGCCCCCAGCATCTCTTTATTTAGTTTTTCTAAACTCCCAAACAGAGTCCAAACATCAGTATGAGACGTTCTATGATGTTTTATAATAGGCTTTTTTAGATTTGGGAATACACATGTGCGCAGGGTGCGATTGGTGAAAAAAAACAGAGGGGGGATGCTTTTGAAAATTTTTATGAATGGTTTTTTACATCGAACGAGAAATTGTATTTAGTGTGATCTCAGTTTAATACTAAAAACATTGTAAGCCTACATTTAGGCCTATTAATTTTAATGATTTAATGTCGCACGGTTATTCAAACAACAAATGACATAAAGAAAGCGAGCAAAAAGAACACAACGGAGCTTTTGGGGAAAACTCCGAATCAGTTAAACCATTGCTGGGGGGGGGGGGGGGGGGGCGTCGCAAAATGATCTCACTGTTTCGAAGCGCTCCAATCGGATTCGCGTCATCGCGAATCATTTGAATTCAGTTCTGGACCGTCAGATGCGTGTATCGCGCATAGACAGTAAGGTATCGCGAATCATTTTGTTATTCAGATTCGGTCACCGTCATAGCGTGTATCGCGAATCATTTGATTCAGATCTTGACTTCAAAACATGTATCGCGAATCATTTGATTCAGACTCCGGGACTTTAAAAAACTAAGCGTGTATCACTAATCAATTTGATTCAGATCGGGACGTCAAGAGCGGGTTTGCATGATGTTTTTATCCCCACCGGGGATAAAAGTTATTCAGCACGAGAGGCGAGGGATGCTAGACCATAGGGGGGAAATCCCTCCCATCCCCCCCCCGAGGGCAAATCGCAACCCCTGCACATGCATTACAGACAATGACAAAAAAAACATTTGGAGTTTTTGGAGACATTATTATTTTATTTTGTTTATTTATTTATTTATTTTATTATTTTTTTTGTTAGCCTATTTACAATGCACAAACCAAAAGCAACAATATCTGCAGAGAAGGGTTTGGCCATTCTCAAAAAATATATCAATTTTATTTCAATTTTTTGTTTTTTTTGTGTTTCAGAGGAAAAATCAGTGTTAGAGTATCTCTCCATTACAGACCGTTCTGAAAGAAGAATGTTATGCAAACGCATATAAAATGCTTTAAAAAACTTTAACAGAGATGTCTAGAGGCTATTTTAATAGGTCTGCTTCCCACAGTAAGATTTTTCCTAGAAGTTGTATTCGTTCATTTTGTCATTATTCCACTAATCAGGTTTATATTACATTTACATCTATAATCCATAATGACCTTAATATATTCTGCGCTCACGCACGATGCATTAAGTTTGCCCCAAAGCACAGGCAGAATTAGCCTAATAATTGTAAAAAAATGAGACATTTTAATTATTTATTTAATAAACAAATGTTTTTCTTGTCGGCTGCAAGATGAATTTCACAGTGCTGTGACAAATCTCTCCACATGAAAGCGCCTTTAAGGGAAAATACAACGTTCACAGATTAACATACATGCTTTTCGTTCTGAAGTGATTCAATTAAAAGAACATTTCAAGCATTCTGGTAGATATATTTCTCATGTATGTAGACACCACAATTTTAAGTTTATTCATTATCAGGAAAAAAATTCCAGTGATCTAGAGGTCGCCCTCCCGTGTCCTGCATGCGCATTAATCAAATTTCACACAAACACTTAAAATATGAATAATTATTCACATTTTGCATATTGCATTACAACAACGTAAATATTTTTTACATGCATTAAGAGCCAAATAAGAAAACCAAACAAAGACTTTGTATTGAAGGTAAACAAATAAGAAGAAATGCTGCACATCACATGCACGTCGTCGCTCGACGCAAATCTATGCACGCAGACATTTTACACACCTGCATTTAAATGCGGCTGCAATTAATTTTTTTTTTAACTTAAATTCTATGTAAGCAAGTAACAGCGGCTCCCTTTAAAATCCTGAAGTTGTCCTATTAATGAAGCTCTTTTTTACAGATCATATGTGCACTTTGGTGATTATAATCGAAAGAGAACTTGAGTGTAATCGTGAGGATGTTTTATTAATCAGTCCATTCTTTAGAAGTTTCAGTGATTTAGCTAAATCGTGCAGGTTAAATTTATTCGTTATCTTGTTTTAAATTAGGCCCTAAATAATTGGGAACAAAATTATACAGTGGGGCACTCACGTTTTAAACTAAAATAAAGAAAATAATTTATAAAACACGCGCAACAATTTCTTAATCAGTGTACAGACAAATATATTTTCCCAAGAAGTTGTCTGTCAAATAAAGGACAGGTAACGAATTAACAAAAATGCATGTTGTTTTTATTAAGGAATTTTAAAATATAAATTAAAATATAGGCCTAATATGAGAATATTGACATTTTGCATATAAATCCAATGTAGCTTAAGTCTCACTAAATAGGCTACCCACTTTTAATGCTACGATGCAAAGTAAACCACACTTTATTTTGAATAATATAACACATAATTCATATTATATAAATATACTGGCACACACTATTAAATGTGTCAAAATCTAAAATATGGTGTAATACTGTGTAGTTAAGAGTGAAAATATAAGCACAGGCTCAGGCACAGGCCTTGACATTTTTAATCCTGCGGGAATTCATTCTTAGAATGCACATAACTTCATAATTACCAAACTTTCATCTGTGATATTAAATATTTAACTAAGTGTTTTCTTTCATTTCCATGACTGCTAGCCGTCAAATGTAACACATCAGCGAGGCAAAACTGACTTCTTTTGCGAAAATGTGCTTTGATGCTCTTGTTTTGAAAACTTGTGATTAAAGCGCCACGCAGCGTGTCAAAAGCTGCAAATGCAATTTCCAGACGAATGCCGCGGCGGCGGTATAACAACGTTTTTGGATGTCCACCTACTGTATTTTCAATTCAAAGCAATGAAGTCTTTAGCAGGTTTGGTTTGTATGTGTCACGACTTTGCTATGTAAATGTATTCCTGTACAGCTTACAATGAATTTAAATTAATTTATCTGTTTTACATTTGTTCAATGTCTTTTCATGGCACTCACTCCAAATTATACACAGAGCAGCAATTTGGACACACAGGGTCTTCATCTGTAATCCGAGACCCGACTGTTCCTTTTGTAGAACACTGACAAGACGTCCCGCTAAATATGCCATCCTTCAACACAAAAAAAGGTACAATGTTACTTCAGGAATAGCATCATTTATTGACAAAATATTTAGAATTTAGAATGATAACTTCCTGTAGTAAAGCTTTCTCAATCTCTCTCTTCATCTCTCTCTCTATATATTATAAGAGATACTGAGCGTTCCAAACATTTGTGATTTTAGTTGACCATGGTCTGCTTTGCTTCATTTGTTCTTTTACAGGGATTGTGTTGTCTGGTCTGTGGCTTAGATTTGTGCAATTCAGCCAACATATACAGGTGGTAAAGAAGCCTTGACTGTGCATAGTTTCATCCTTTGCAACTTGGACTAAGACACCTGAAACATTCGATAAGGTCCGTGTAACGGGCCATGTACCTTTTTCGTTCATTCATATTCTATTTGCGAATGAAGATAGATGAAATTTAAAAAACGGGTGTCAGCTTTTGTTTTTTTGTTTAACCAAATAAAAAAAGCACGAAATGGCCCTGCGTATTTTGTTTTCCAAATGTATTTGTTGTCAATCAAATAATAGTATTAGGAAAAGTTGATGAAAAAAAACAAAAAAAAAGGTCAGTGTATGGTCCCGTGTACGTTTTTGATCATTTCATTTCCTATTTTTAGAAGGCAACAACGAAAAAGGAAAACATGGCTTCGGTAATTTTCGTTTTTTTCCGTTTAGTTTAACAAACGGAAAATGAGATTTTGGCTCGATTTCTCATTTTTCGGGTTGAGGTTTCACAAATCGGGATGTTATGGCTTCAATATTAATTTCGGACCTTGTTGGGCGGCGCTGAAAATGCTGCTTTAATCTGATTGGTCGGCATAGCTCCACCTTCACGCAAGGTCTTTGTCATTCCTTCTCATGCAGGCAAATAAGAAGTCAGTACCTATAATGTCTGAAACCACAACTCACTGTTAATTAGCATAATAATGTGAATCAGATGTTGTTGGGCACATCATTTGCGCTGCTGTGGACTTGCGAATGTGACCCTTTTAAAATTAATTTCTAACACTGTAAAAATGATTCACTTTATTTACTCAAATTGTTTAAAATTTTACAATCCAATATTATTAATTTAAATTTAACACATTGAATTGATTAGAAATAATCACAATTAGATTTTTGGCGGTTTGCGGGGGTGGGGGGCTTTTTACAAGAACACATGTTCAAAATGAGTAGAAGAACATGACAAAAATTAAGTAAAAATTACACAAAAAACAAATTGACTTCATTGAGAGAAAAACAAACAAACAACAACAACAACAAAAACAACCACAACCAAAAAACACTATGCTAAGAAATTGCTTATGTTCTACATGTCAGGCCAGTAGTTGGCGATTCAGAACCACCCTGCGAACACATTATATGCATGCACATGATGTCAGCCTTTTACAAAATTCACATTTTGTTGCTTATTAGAATGATACAGGCATCATGTCAAAAGCTTGTGTTTAAGGCCCCAAAACAGAGTTATTGAAGACACCTAAAGTCACACACAGAACACGGCAGGAGAAAAGGCTAAGGTATAGGGTACATTTATAGTGGTCAGTGTTGCTTTAGTTGGGCGCTTGACCCTTGACTTTTTAATATTACATTTGTATGGCTGTTGGAAACTGAATGAAACAGTAGGACATGCTAAGAGTGTTAAGAAGATCAGGTGGGTTGGTATGATTTTACATATCATTGTTTGGCCGGAGTGTTACAATAGAGCTATGTTCTCGGACGGTTAAATTAGCATTCAGTATTGAAGCCCCTGTAATTCAACAATAGATACCCAAAAATTCTGAAAATTCCCAGGAGTTTAAGAAATTCTGATTAAGAAAAAAATTGTCAGTGTTGCGAGGGAAAAGACTTATTTAGGCACCCAGTGACATCAAGAAACAAGGCGATACTATGAATCTCAAGAATGGTGACAAACCAGCATATTTCAGCATTAACAGATGAACTGTTATAGCCATCACAAAACAAGCAGCTACCACTAAAAAGGAGGTTTGGATTGGGTGGCACCCCAGAATGCAGTGAAACATGCTTTCTTGATGGTCACCATTATTGAGGTTGTCTCAGCCTGATTCTTGGATGTCTGTCTGCCTAAATGAAAAAAAAAAATCTTTTTTAAGTTTGTGATCAGGAAGTGATTCGTAAGAAGATTCTCCCTGATTTTGCTGAAAATACCAGACATCTACACTGTTCATCCAAAGGACACCTGTTGCTGGATAAATTAGATACAACCAACTTCAGAAATCTAGATTCAAATGTATTGTCAAAACAACCAACAACCACCTGATCTCATTATTCTTCTTTGGCTGGGCTAACTGCTGTATTATAATTAGAAGCAAACAAAAAACATTGTTTAACAATTTAAGGGTCACGAGCTCAACCTAAAGCAAAACACGGGAACCACCGTAATGGAACCCAAAATGTAGATTTATTGTACTTCAGGTGATTCTGTTTGTTAAACATTCAGGTGTCTTCAATAACTCTGTTTTGGGGCTTGAAAACCATAAGATTGTGAAACACAATGCCTGTATCATATCACAATGTAAGCAACAAAAACATGAACATTGTGACATTACATTCTGCGCTTGTGTTTCTTAATCACCGGATAACACTGGCCTGGTATGCATAAACATAGGATTCATAGGATAGTGTTTTTGTTTTTCTTTCTCAAAGCATTTTGTTTTTTTTTTACACTTTACTTATTTTTTTGTGCTATTTGACTCAATTTGAAGGGTAATTTTCTAAAACATGTCAATGAATTGCTATTTCCTAATGAATTCTTAGGTGTTAAATTTAATTAATAATATTGCTTGTAATCTGATTGCCACCATTTTATTAAGTAAATATAGTGTATTATTTTTAACAGTGTACACCATACTACGGCCCACAATTTCCTATCATGTATGCCTATGAAAAGACCGATTCGCGATAGACCAAGTCCGAGTAGGTCTATGGGGTGGGTTAACATGTGCAACCCGCCCTCTATATTCAGGCTGCAGCCAGGTGCTTCATCTGTTTTGTCCAATCAAAAAACCAGTTTTAGCTTTTGTCTGTTCTACCCATTTTACCTTATTTGTACATGTTATTTTACTCATTTTGAAATGATTGCATGGTAAGTGAATCTCATTTGATTAATTCTAATTATTCTAAATGTGTTTAAAATTTAATATCCTATTGGCTTGTCAATCTGTTGCCACAATTTATTGAGTTACAACTATAGAGTATCACTTTTTACAGTGAGGTTACAGTATGTATGAATATTGTCCCACTGATAAATACAGTGCAAATATTCTGTCTCATTGGATAAAAGTGATCAGTGGAAAAATAAAAATAAAAAATAGACTAACAGAATTCCATTGATAAGGCACTAGGTAGGTGTGTGGACAGTAATAAAATAATGTGAAAATTAATAAACGTTAAATTTATAAATAAATTAATAAGATTAGTTTTATACATTACTAAACTTGGTTTGATGTTTTCTCTTCTTGTCTTCTTTGTTGGGTTGAGGAGCCAATACATATATTAAAATTTATTATTTATTATGAGAGTAATGACACCGACGAACTTTAATTGGTCACCAAATTCAGCTCAGACCTTCAGACTGTTGACTCGTTGCTGATAACAGGTCAGACTTACCTTTCCAAAAAATCCTAGGACTTTAGTTATCTGAGACAATTGAAGCCTTAATGTCCACTAGAGGGGGCCGGACAGGATTTTGTTTACATCAGAAGGACAAATAATACATGAATTTCATGGTTACTGCCATTGATATGCCCAATCTGTGTCCTCCAAGAATAAACTTCACACTTCAAGCTGTTACAACGAATTAAAAACTTTCCCATTCTGGCTTTTTCAACCTACTCCCAAATTTCTTTTAAGAATTGTTTTTCACATGGTTTATGCATTTAAGTTTGTCGATTCGGAACTTTTATTTTTCATGAGCTGTATATTTTAAGATGTACTAGGTTTGATAAATCACATGGCACTGAATGTAAAGAGCTAATTGTCAGGACTCTCAGTCCGCTCTGGAGGGCCAGTGTCCTGCAAAGTTTAAGCTTTCCAAATATAAACCCACACTAAAAACCTAAGCGCAAGGTCTTTAGGATCCAGATGTCCCAAGCAAATGTGGTTGGAGCTGAAATGACTCTGCAGGAACATGGTTCTCCAGGCTTTCAGGACTGGGTTTTAAATCTAGAGTGAAAATGAATTGGTCACAGTGTGGGTGTGTCTGCATGCAGAGGCGTTTGTATTCAGGGCTCATATCTGCTTGTCTGTGAATTTAGAATGCTTTATTAAAATTTGTTTGACTGAGAGTTGGGCCTTTTTAAAAAACACCGTTTTAATGCATGAAGCCACGTACTTTCAACGTTAAGCGCTTAGAATGTCCCAGTTATTCATTTGTGATAAGTTCGAACTGGTCCAACCCTCATAAGAGACGTCTAAACTTGACAGCAGTAGCTATCCTCCAGATCTCCGTGAATACAATAAATCAGACATAGTGAGTCAAGTATAACAATAAACATCTGTGCCTTACAATGAAGGGATTTGTAAAACTGCACAGCGTTTTTTTATTTTTTAGAGTTTTTAAACCAAAGCATTTACTCCGTCATACCAACAGCTATGCACAAAATTTCCTATCACGAATCGTCTGTTCAGTGTATGTCTATAAAAAAGATGACGTCGGACCGCCCAATCAGGAGTGAGCTCGTTGCAGGCTGCAGCCGGGTGTACTTGGAACAACTGAATGAGTGTCTAATGCTTTAATTGGTTTCAGGGTCAGTTTGATAATGTTGGTTGAATTTTTTTTTTTTTATTATTGAACCATAAAAGAACTGAGAATGGATCATCTTCATTGCTTCTAATTGATTTAGTAATGCCAAAACCCGGCCGACATAAACACAAAATATAATGGACTATAAATTATTAAAACACAAGGATTTTACCATAGACCTTCCAATGTTAATGGGTATTTAATTATTTTGGTATATTTTCAATTAAAAAATATTACACTTTCATGAAAGGCCATTTAAAACACGTTTTATTATGGCCTCCCTAACTGTAATCCCCCAACCACTCTTGATTGGTTCTATCTCTCTCTCTCATCTCCACCTGGTAGCGGATGTTTGGTGAGCGAACTGGCGCCGTTGTCATGTGGGCCTGGCCGTCGCATAATCCAAGGGATTGCTGCACCACTGCTGGTGGTTGAGGACGCGATTGATTGTAACATGGATGCTGTATAAAAGCACTATATAAATGACAATTCATTTCATGAAGCAACATTTGCAATATTGGTTTTGTACAAGATTGCAATTATACATTTGTGGGAGAAGAAGTAGAAAAGAGAAGAAAGCACCCGGCGGCAAGCCTGCAGATCGAAGGCGGGGGCCTGCACCTGGGGTGGGGTTGGGGTTTTTGTCTTTCACAGACATTACATGCTAAAGAAATGTGTGTGTAGTCTCGGTGTAGGACAGATGAGGATTTGCTTAAAAAGCTAAAAATGCTGTGCAGTTTAATAAAGCCTTACATTACTAATGCAAAGAAATAAAAAAAAAAAACATTAGTCTAACTCTCCATGTCTGTGAAAGTTATTGTTTTGTTTAAATTAAGCTGATTTTAGGCATACAGATGAGACAACCACAGTCAACCATTTAGTAAATTAATTGGGGGTCGGTATGAGTCGGTGGGTTTTTTCGTTTATTAATCCACCACAATGGGAGGCGAAGGGGATCAGGACTTTCCATCCTTAGAAAAAGACAGATAATTAAGTATGAATTATGAATTAAATAATTTGGAAAAATTAAATGGTTTATTATTTTCGCATATACTATCAGAGTATGCAACCAAGGACCAGGAAAAATGAAAGAGGCTGTATCAGATTGTGTTTTAATGTATGATTAACATGACCATATTGTTACATATTAATAATCTGTAATATCAGTTGATCTTAAAATGACGCCACGGCAATAAGGTTGTCTGTGTGCCCCATTTTTCATTTTCTATGAAACTTGACTTTTTTGTTTTGTACTATATTGCAATTTTCTCCCCTTTTGTATTCAGGAAACAACTATGCTGCTCCTCATGATTTTAACGTGGAGAAATCGAGAAAACCAGAACCACCTGTTTTCGTTTGAATGTTTCAAACCAAAAACGAAGAAACGGTAAAAAAGAGCCGTTTCTCCAGTTTTTCGTCTGAATCAAAAACGAAAAAAATGACAAACAAAAATCAAAGAACGGTCCGATTTGGTTTTTGAAATTCCTTTTGTCCAATTTTTCGGTTTTAAGGTAATACATGAAAATCAGACAGGTGGCACGGTACCGGTCCCGTATCTTTGGTCATCGAATTTTTGTTTAATATGAACGTAGAAAAAATGACGAAACCAAGATAAAAAACCGGTTCGATTTTGGTTTTTTGAAATTTCCTTTTCCCCAGTTTTTTGTTTTTTGGAAGGTCTACCACATCCAATGAAATACAGACAGGTTTGGCGGTTCCGGGTCCTGTGTTACTTTGGTCAATTGGATTTTTTGTGTAATATTGAAAGGTTAGAAAAAACGAGGAAACGGTATCCCTTTTCGTTTTTTTAAATTTTTTGCAAAAAACGAGAAAAAAAAAAAAAAAAAAGTAAGAAAAATTTGAAAAACAAGAATTAATTTGTATAGTTTGATTTCAGGGGTGAGAGATAGAAGAAAATGGAAATAAACAGCGTGAATATTCGCTTTCTACACGTGGGTGGGAATTAAAGCGCCCCTTTCTGCTGATTGGTCAGGACAAAAAAAAAAAAAAAAAAAACAAAAAACAAAAAGATTCAAACTGTCATCAGTTCTTCTGCAGTCCTAGCGGCAGAATACTAGTCCTCTGCTGCTGCTGGGGGGGATTTCATTAGCCCCTACCATATTTTCCAAACGGTAAAGTCACTTTTTATCATGATATATACTGTGATTATTCTAAAAATGGACTTAAATAATGCATTAACATCAAATAACCTTAATGTATTTACTTTTAAAAATAGGCGCATCAAGCAGCCTACTAGCTGTCTAGTGGTATCATGTTTTTGAACGCTAAAGCTGTGCGATTCTGTTGTGTTCTTTATTTTTCAACGGGGACGGACCATTTTGTAGTCATTTTGAATGATACACAAATTAAAAAATATGCATTTTACCATTATGACTATAAAATGACAACTTATTAAATTATTTCCCCTCTTCACAGGAACCAAATCCAGGTGAACATCAACTAATTCTCAACTATGTAATTAAATAAAACGGTGTTTTGAGATTGCTGCGCATATTTCGCAGCATAAGTGCACTGTCAATACGGGTCTCGTGCTTGACAGTAGTCGCGTTTTTGTTTCTGTTTTATTTAACTAGAGTGTAACTAGTCAGATGTTGTTCTAAAGGCTTATTAGGTCTACCTTCTTTTTTCCGAAACACAACACACAAAAATGTCCTGCTCGCACTTACCCATTTAATGGCATTTAAGAACGGTGACTTTCACTTTTCATTCTTTAAAAGCAGAGATGCAAATCTGTCATAAAATAATATGCATCTCATGGCGTATGCTATATTCCAAACGTTCTGAAGGTCTATACAGTAAGGTTTGGTGAGAAACAAACCAAACCATGGCAATTAATTACATTTCGTGAAATCTTGTGTTACATTCCTGTTTGCGAGTGCACAAGTGTCAGGACTAAATCAGACTACAGTTACTTTTTTATAGATTACATATTATTCACACAATAGAAATAAATGATTCATCGTTTATTCATTCTCTCTAATTGCTCTTTTTTTTTTTTTTTTTTTTAAATGTTCCTTTCTAAAATAGTCTACCGCTTATATACACTCGGAAAGTCTTCCAGTTTGTGGACATTCACAGTTATCAGTCATTAATCCGGTGGCTATACAGCATTTGACCAATGGGGTTACCAAAAATAATTTTCAGGTTAAGAAGTGTTTCAACATTGCATCAACTACTGATGAACGCATTATTTTTTATTTAAATGACCACTCAGTAGGTTAACCATGTAGTAATTATGTATTATTGAAAGGCTTTTGTCTTTCAAACTCATTAAAATGCACAAAATATCTCATTATTTTTATTTGCCGACATTCTCAAACTCTTTTTCCTCTGAACCTCTTTCACCTAACATATTTACTTTAAAGGGGTGGTCAATCAGCAATTCTGTAAAAGACAAAGACATCTCCCTTGCCTCTAAACTTTGAGCATCGTAACTTTGCAGATGTTTTTTATGCTCAAACAGCAACATTACACACTAAAGTTAAAAAAAGTGAAATCATAATCAGTGATCCTTTAATTACCCTCTGACATAGATGAATGGTTATATGGCACAAACAAATGAAGGTAAACATAAATATTTCATCTTTTTTTAGTAAGTGTATGATTTATTTTAATTTTACATTTTTTATGATTTAATTACTTTTCAGCCTTTCATTAAACTCTACCCCCAAACCTCTACCCGCAACCCCCCCCCCCCCAGCAGTTCCTCTACGAACCCCAATTTGGGGAAACCCTGACGTAATATAATGGTTTAAATGCACTTCATGTTGTTAATTACAATGAAAGGAATATATTTTCTCACTTTTTGTATCTTTACATCATTATGGTACAAGATTATCCTGTTTAAATCAGTGTGATAAACGAGTTAGGTCAAAAGTAATCAAAAAGTATCTGTATATGTATACGAATCACAAACTGAAAACAATATACAAAGTAATATACAACTACAAATTCATACATATAAATTATAATAACCTAAATACAACAATCAGTAAATAATAAAACCTACTCTGAATATACCCAAAGTCAAAGCATTTATTCTTCTTGTCCTTTTTGTATTAGTGTTTCAAATATTTATTTTGAAATAATTAATAATATTTATAATAATAATAATTAATTACTTAATAAAACAAACAAAACTTACTGGGGGACCAGGGTAGGATATAGCCTGCCCTGGCATTGCCCAGCTGATGCAAAGCATAGAATTTATATCTTCACAGAAGAAAGCCCTAGGCTCGTGCCACAGAACAGGTTGTTAATAGCCATTCAATCTTCTGGTCATTTGATTTTTTGTTTAATTTTGTAAGTAAAAATAATAAAAAGTTTAAGAATCTGTACAACTGCTGCAGCAGCAGAGGACTAGTATTCTGCCGCGCGGAACTGCAGAAGGACTGATGACAGCAGCATGGTTTGATCTTTTTTTTTGTCTGACCAATCAGCAGAAAGGGGAGTTTAATTCCCGCCCACGTGTAGAAATCGAATATTCAAGCTGTTTATTCATTTTACTAACCCTGAACGAAAAACTAAATATTAAGCCGAATTCTTGTTTTTTCGTTTTTTGCAAAAAATAAAATTAAAAAAAACGAAAAAGGAGCTGTTTTTCATTTTTCTACTTACAAAATTAAACAAAAAAAAAAAATCGAATGACCAAAAGATACACGGACCGATAGCCACGTGACCCTGAAAAACGTAATAGTAAAATATGGCCTATCAAAATAAAAAAGCCAAGCTTTTAGAACGGTCATAATATGCAGAGTTGTTTGGCTCAATACAGTTGGTAATATAGGTTAACCTAAGAACTTATTGTGTGTGCAGAGTTGTTACTTTTAGCGCTATATTATATAATTAAATTTATATTTAATGTGGTTTCCATCGTAATGGATAACTGCTCCCCCTTTCTACCAGCAGGTTGGCAGTATTTAAATGACTGACTGTATGTGGTGTCTTTGGTAACTGTTTTAAATCAAGATTACTGATACAGATGTATTTATTGTTGTTCATTTTATTTTGTTTTTGATTTTATTTGCCTAGTTATCATCATCATCATTCACCCAGCCCAGAGTTTAAACCTGCTTCTGTTTTAACCTGATTATAACACTGCTATCAGATTCTTATAGCAGCTCAGACAACAAACTCACATCAGACATGTCCTAAATCCTAATGTAGGCCATCTGGCCAAAAGAATGATTTACCAGTGTGCTATATACTGTGTGAATCTTTCTTCTCTATACACATTCCAGTTTGTATAACATACAAAACTCCGATTGTGTCATGCAAGTGAAGAGAATCCATACAAGTCTTGAAACTTTATATAGCACATACATGCTTTTCAAGGGCATTGCATGTACAATCAATGGCTGCAGAACATTTGTTAAGCCCTAAGGTAAGAACATTTTACAAGGTCCTCAAAAGAAAAACCCAAAAACATAATTACATTACTAAAAACAGCCTGTCAACGCTGATTACATCAGCAATAACTGCAACAAAACGTTTCCAGTAACTTTTTGATACGTCCTGCTTATTGACTTGGACGAATCTTTGCCCATTCCTCTGTACAGAACAGCTCTTGGATTGTTTGGTGGGTTTCCTCACATGAGCTGCAAACGTGATTTGTGAAAGCACAGTTGTAATGAAAATAATGGGAAGTGTTTTAAATTACAGAAACATAAATCAATATCTCCATGACAGTAGCTCGCACAAAGCAGAGACACAGTGCGACACCTACTGGTGTCTGTAATCGTTTTGAACTGCCCTTGATTTTAAACTTTGTTGGATTATTAACGTTACATGGAGGGAGAAGGGTATAACTGCAGCCTGGAGATCTCCAAAGGGGGGGCGGGAACTCCCAAAACGGGGGGGGAGCTCCAAAATAGGGCGTGGGCTTCCTCCCCATTGGACAAGACAGGCACATGACACGCAAGCGCAATTTTTCCCCCATCCAATGAACTTAAGTGCAAACGCCGCCCCCATAACTGATTCTAAAGATTTTATTGGTTGTGTCAATTAAAGTGTTGTTTTCCTACACTATGCGATATGAGATCATTCCATAACTCCCCCAACTGGACCTCGCGCCGGACAATGGCACCTTTTTAGTTACACCCAGCGTCACTACCCCGTTCTACCCTGCAAATTTCGAGCCCCAAGATGCCCCCGTTGCTGAGAAAAAAGCGTTAGAGCTGCGCTGGGACAGCTCGCGGGAGACCTCGTGGGTGATTCACGTTTAGATCATTAAGCAGAGGTTCAAACTCCAGTCCGAACATCACTGGCCACAAGCTTTGGGGTTGCTCCTCACAGAGAATATAGTTATTTATATAGCATATTTTATTTTATGAAAAACCATAAAATGAACTAGAAACAATGTTTTTAATTTATAAAGTTTTATTTTGAAATGTAAGTCAATAACAATTGGCTGGAGCCAGAGCCAATGGTGAAAGTCTTTGCGCGAGGAGACCCCACCCCATTTTGGAGGTTCTGCCCAATTTTGGAGTTCCCGCCCCCATTTGGAGATCTCCAGGCTGCAGTTATACCCTTCTCAGATAGGGACTTATATTTTGATGGCGGAATCCCAATCTCCCTCATTATTAGTAACGTTATTAGGCCTACGCATGATGTCACGTGGGAATTCACGTTGAATCGCTGTCAGTTCGCTGTTCATTACGGTGGAAACCACATTAATATATAAATTTAATTATATAATAATAGCACTAACAGTAACACACTCTGCACACACAATAAGTTTCTTAGGTTAACCTACATTACCAACTGTATTGAGCCAAAACACAATGCGCTCATTAAACGTGACTGGTGATGTCTGGATAGGCCCGATATTAAATAGCTTGTAATAAAACTACTGTTGCTAACATATTTATTCCGGTCCATGGTTTATATAAGGCTATTTATTAATTGATTTTTTCTTCTTCTAACGTTTACTCTCTGGTATAACGTTTAGCGCTGCATATTATGACCGTTCTAAAAGCTTGGCTTTTATTCTGATAGGCCATATTTACTATTACTTCCGGGTCACGTGCCCAACCTGTCTGTAGTTTCAATGTAGATCTTCAAACGAAAAAATGGAAAAAAGGAATTTCAAAAAACCAAAATCGGACCGTTATTTGATTTTGGTTTTTTTTGTCATTTTTCGTTTTTGGATTCAGAACCAAAAACGGGAGAAAGGCTCTTTTTTTTACCGTTTCTTTGTTTTTGGTTTGAAACGACAAACGAAAAACAGGTGGTTTCTCGTTATTTTGTTTTGTGTTTCAAACGAAAAAACAAACTATTTTAACGCATAATTAAACACGTCGCGTTCGTATTCTGGGCTCATATCTGCTTGTCTGTGAATAGAATGCTTTATTCATAATTTGTTTACTGACTTTGGTCTTTTTAAAACACCGTTTTAACGCATTAAGTCACGTACTTTCACGTTAAGTGTTTTAGAATGTCCCAATGATTTATTTGTGAATTCGACTGGTCCAGAAGATTAAACTTGCAGCAGCTAACATCTCGCGATTCAATAAATCAGACATAGTGAGTCAAGTTAACAATAAACAACTGCATTATAATGAAGGCTTTGTAAAACTGCACAGTGTTTTTAGCTTTTTAAACAACATACTCCATTCTACACTAACTACGTATGTCTATGTAAGACGATCGAACCAATCAGAGTAGGTATGGGGCGGGGCGACATATGCAGCCCCGCCCCAGATGCAGCCCCGCCTCGATCTGCAGGCTGCAGCCGGGTGTACTTGCATTTTTGGACTGTTTTTGTTGCATTTACGCTGATTTTACCAGCAGGTGCCACAGCCAGAGGTGTTTCCAAATCTTTGAAAGAGTGAATCATCTTACAGGCAATTGGTTACATTATTTCAAAGTTTGGACAAGCTTAATTTCCCCCATCACTTAAATTTGGTACTAGTTTGATGTCATTATGCTGGGACACAAGACAGGCAAGAACCAATGAGGTCTTATGTTACAGTTTCAGACACCGCCTACTCAGTTCATATTTGATCAGATATAAAGAAAAAAAAAATCTGTCTGTTCATCAGTGATGACAGAAGGATCATTTATTGGATGAACTATCCCTTAATTTTTTTTTTTTTTTTTTTTTTTTTTTTTTTAAATAGTCATACCCAATGGAGTTTTCGAAGCGAGTGTGAGTGGCGCCAGGATACACCAGATATGCTCCTCCCAGCTGTTTGATGTGTCTGAGTCTCTGAAACTGGGGAGTGTCGATGATCTTCACCAGCAGGGGGTGCAGCTTAATTTGACCATGAATGGGGTCGTTGAAAACCTACAGGACGCAAAAGACAACTTATTGGTATTAAAATCTGAATTGAGTTAATTACTGCATAAATGCGCACCAGTATGTCAGAACAAAACAGGCGAAACAAAAATCAATGTTATAGAAAAGTATAATAAACAGCAATCTAAACTGTATGGGCACACAAGAATGAGGTAACTGATTATAGGTTTTTTTTTCCTTTTTTTTTTTCTTTAGAGATGAATAAGGTAAGAAAAGTCCATCCACACACTTTTTAATCAGCCACTTTCTAAGAGGTCTGTGTTTGAAGAATATGTTGAAAGAATAGCAAAATTATTTGAATTATGTTACACATCTTGCGTTGCTACCATGTAGGATAATCACTGTAATTACATTTACATTATTTTTATGCATTTAGCAGACGCTTTTTATCCAAAACTTACAGTGCATTCGGACTATCATTTTTTTCTTTTTACCTAACATGTGCTTCCTGGGAATTGAACCCACAACCTTATGTGCTGCTAATGCAATGCTCTACCACTGAGCCACAGGAACACAAAGTTTGGAATATAAAGTAATATAAGTAATATAAAGTGTTCTTCCTGGAAATGAAACCAGAATATTGACTGATTCAGAAATGCCCTCTATTTATTAACAGCCATGACATGATTTGTATGTTTTCTATCATTTCCCATAATATGTTAAAAAAAAAAAAAAAAAAAAATTAGTGATCCACAGGAGAAAAAAATTACACATTCTGCATACCTTCATTTGCAAGATCACCTCAGGCTCTGTGGGAAGAAATAGATTATTATTATTATTTTTTCAAAACTCAGTTTTGTTTTTGAATCCCTAAGCCTTAAAACTGATTTCTTTTTGTTTCAGCTTCAAAATCAATTAGTAGTAAGACTCTCAAAAAATAATTTTGTTACATCACATCTGACTGGAGAAACTGAGGGACAGATAGTGGGAACAGAGCAGCATTTTTAATAATGAATTGACTTTAACTCTTTGTCACTGAAATAGTTCATCATGACAGTGAAAAGTGACGAAAGTGACGTGACATTCAGCCAAGTATGGGTGACCCATACTCAGAATTCGTGCTGCTGCTTTTAACCCATCCGTAGTGCACACACACAGAGCAGTGAACACACACACACCACACTGTGAACACACACCCGGAGCAGTGGGCAGCCCTTTTATGCTGCGGCGCCCGGGGAGCAGTTGGGGGTTCGATGCCTTGCTCAAGGGCACTAAGTCAATGGTATTGAAGGTGGAGAGAGAACTGTACATGCACTCCCCCCACCCACAATTCCTGCCGGCCCGAGACTCGAACTCACAACCCTTCGCTTGGGAGTCCGACTCTCTAACCATTAGGCCACGACTTCCCATGACCATCCCATCCATGACCCATCAGATGGCGTAAAGAATACATTTAAAATATGAACAGTACAGAGCAGGGGTTTGAGTAGAATTTGACAACATCAGGGACTGAGCCAGTGGTCCATTGCAGAGATATTATTCTAGTTAAACTATGCACCTAACATGTTTCAAGTCTTGTTAAATTTGCCCACAGTAGGCTGGAACATTAGTTAAATAATCATTTTCTAAATAAAACACTCATCATATCTAAAGTGCTGTTCTCTTTGAAGCATCACTCAAGAGCACCCAGCACCTTCAAGCAATAAATAAATATAAAATCAAAAAGTAAATAAAACTGAAAAATAAATTCTGGGCTAATAGCTCAACAGCCAGGGTCTTGACATGCTCCTAGCACAGAACACAAAAATCCCATTTCTTAAAAAGTATAAATAATCATTTTTAAAAACAATTCACACCACACATTGTAGCACAATAGGTGTTACCTGGGTTGTCATTATTTGAAACAGGCTCATGGTAATCAATAATTTGTCTGTTGATTCTGCACCATTCACGGAAGTGCCATTCAGCATCCCTCTGATCCATGTCTGTACAGTAAACTCTCACAAGCCTCTCATGAAACTTCACTGGCTTCAGACTGGACACCTGCAGGGAGAAGAGTAAAAACACAATCCATTTAAGATCTCTCATCATGACATGAAAACTGTCTGATAAAGATTCCTACAGATGAATGTGTACCTGATACGACTGAATCCTGAAGGCTGTGTTCAGGTCCCTCTTGTTGTAGAAATAGACGTTGTCAAGGAGGTTTCCTCCTACTATGCCAAAACCCATGTCAAGATCCTGAAAGAGAAGCCAAATTAAACCATGAGGAAGAAGAGATCCAGAAAATGATGATTTTTTTTTTTTTTTTAATTTTATATACACATTTTTTAATACATACATAAATTTGGAAGTGCTGTGCATTCAGGTTGTTGTCCCTGCACATGTCCTTCACATGATTCTATGGAATTTAGAATGGTACGTTAAAAATACACGTTGATTTAACCTTCTGAAAGTTTAAATATTTTATAATTTTTTTTTTTTTTAACAAATGAATTGCAGTTATTGAACAAGTTTACCTTTTATTCAACTTCTATTTTAATGAAGAATCCATCAGTCACAAATACATTATACATTATTAAACACTATACTTAAAGCAACTTAAACACAAAATAAAAAATATATATATATATATACACACATATACATATATATATATATATATATATATATATATATATATACCCACGCTTTCCCTTAAATCACTGGACCCTTATGCAAAATGAATAATCAGTAAATTGGATGTTTCAAGATTTCATTTTAAAGGAGACCTTGAATAAGCTAAAGTGTTTAGTTTTTCTCCTGCCTGAAGAACAGCTTAAGATTAAATCATTGCCTTACCTCAGGCTCTCTTCTACTTTCCTTCAGTCGGGCCTCTCCCACAAACTTTGGCAGACACCTGTGAGCAATCTTATCAAGGATAGCTTTGGCACCATTTAGTCCAGGCTCAGAGGAATGTCTGATCTCCTCAAAGATGTCATCTACAATAGAGATAGTGCGGGTATGGGGGTAATTAAAGTAATAAGCCCCGTGAGGCGTGGTTTACAGTGAAATTATAACAGCTAAGAGTGCTCCACGTTGTGCCTAACAACACCCCTTAGCTGTTACAATTTCACTGTATTGCTTTTATAAAATGGTTATTCCATATAAGTAGCAAAATGTCAAAATATAAAACAAAGCAAAAAAATTTTTAATATTAATAAAAACATGATTCATCCGCCAAACAATGTAGTTCCTCAGAAATGGTTGTGGTTGCAACAAAGTGGTTGCCGATATTTAGAGACGTAAACAAAAAGTGGATGTTTGAAGAGAAATGCTGCGTTACAGGCAGGTTTTGAGCCCGTAAGTCACGACTTCAAACCACGACTCATGACTTTGTAGCATTCCAGGCAAGTCACGCCAAACTTCCTGAGTGCAAGGAATTGTAGCTAGATTATTAATTTTATTGCTACGTTAAATTGTCCTAAAGTCTATTTCTCACCGTGTACTATTATCCATAGTCTAACATATGTAGGCAGTATTATCCTTAGGGGCTGCCATAGTTGTTTCGCGGGCTGTGTGACAAAGCTCGGAACTGGGAGTACATTGATCTAGTACGAGTTCACGGGTGAGAACTCACGGGTTTGACTGCCGTTCCAGTGCACTTTCACAGGTAGAAGGTTGGAAAAACACGAGTTACGGGTTGCCTGGAATGCAGCATAATTTACAACAGCTTCGAACACAGCTCAACCAATCAGAATCCAGGACCGGAACTATCCATTTTATAATATAATTTGAACTATATCAAATTATTTATTCATAAACTTTATAAAGTATTCCATTCTTCATTTGTTCCTTTTACAGATGGTTACAGACATTTAATAGTGTAGAAAGAATTATAAGCAATATAATGTATAAAGCAATATAAGTTTATTCAAATATAAACTTATTTGTATATCATTTGTAAATCATTGAGCTGACCTGTCAGTCTCGTGTATTTTGCCATATTGTCTATAGCTGCTGAAATCTGTAAGTGGCCATCAGCTTCTACAAGGACGTCTTTCATCCTAAATGCACAGAGGTAAAAAATGTAATTGGTTATTAAAAATGGTTAAACAAACAAACAAACTAACTAACAAAAACTAGCTAAACATTTTGCTGGAAAAGGAGAACACATTTTTCAATTGTTCTGTGAAAATGTTATTTATTAAATGCTGTTAAAAATGACTAATGCTATTATTGTCATTATTTTTCATAAGTCTTCATGAAACTAAAGACCAATAAAATATCACATACTCAAAACACCAATTCCAGTTCTCCAAATCTGTTCATTGCCCATATTCAAAACATTCTAAAACACTAAACACTTTCACAACCTCCCTTGCCATAAAAGCTAATCAAAACAACAACAACACTGTGATCCAAGAAGAAAGACTAAATTTGTATGTTAATAGAAGCCCATTATAAGAAAGCTTAATGTATGAAGACAGCTGCATTGGAAGAGCAATTTTGTTACTTTTAGTATCTTATTGACGATGAATAGTCTGGTGGGTGCAAGTTTAACATTAAGCAGCCCCTTAATGGGTTTTTATTGAGGAGAAAATGCTTAACCTAAAAATATTAATTTTCAGTTTGGATTAAAGATTAGTTATGTATTTTTGTTACATTTGGTTTTACTTGAAACATTTCAGAATTGAATAACTGCACAAAAACCACAAAGAATTGTGTTTTTTTATTCTGGAAGATAAAGCATACCTTTCATCAATGACAAAGCCAACCTTGTGCTGGAGGGCCTGGCGGTGCAAAGTGTATCGGGTGTAAAACATGTCATAAATATCATCTGCCACCTATGAGAGAAACCAAAAGAAACCACTCAACATTGAGTAGTATACCGACTAAATGTAGTAACACAAAGTAATCCTTTATTGTAAGTTCTGTAAGTGTGTAATGAAATGCATTTTAAAGACTTCTTGTATGAAAACAACAGTGTGACCAAACTCCTGACATGCTACTACACATGCAATATTACAGAATGATAATTAGTTAAACCTTTTTTTACTTAACACAATAATGTTTTAATCAAAATGAATTGCAATGACTATAATATATCTATCAAGTACCTTGTCTCTAAAGCAGATTGTCAACCTGCGCACATTCTTCTTTTCCAATTCAATCTCACACACCTGTGTAAAAACAAGTGTTACTCTGAGTGTAAACAAATGTATGTATATATACAGAGTTATTGTCAATCAGTTACCCTGTTGTCTTTAAGAGGAAAGTGCTGTTTTCTTGCTTCACCTCCCAACTCACACACCTGAATAAAAAAAAAAAAAAAAAAAAAAAAAAAGTGTGATAAAACAGGTGCAAAGTCGTATAAAAACATGTCACCTTTACTGAAGGTACCTTTTCTGTAATGCGGACAGACTGCACATTCCTCTGTCCTATTTCCACCTCACACACACGCGCAGACTTCAGCAGGCACTGATAGTCAAAGCTGTTTTGAATACCAAGATGATAGGCATCTCTGAAAATAGAGACAACTGTCAAACTAATTCATTAACAAAAATTGCTTGTTGCAGAAAAGCAGTTTATTTACAAGAGCAAAATATCTCAAGTTATTATTAATGACCACAACATTATAATCCATTTAAAATGCTACTATATATTTACCGGGCCAAATAGTCCCATTTGTCCACATCAACGCCATTCTGTTTGTTTGCCACAATCTCATACAGGAAAGACTTGTTTTCAGGCCTGGCCCTGTTCTCTGGCCACTGGAAGGATAAAAGTGAAGTGTTTTTCAATCAGGGCCTTGAGTACCACAGCATTAGACATCTCAGATGTGTCCCTTATCTGACAGTTCAGGTCTAGACGTGTCTATCAATTTACCAATTTAAGCTAAATCATGTAGAATCCAAATCACTAACTGAGCTCAATCATGTGTAAATAAGACCGAATAGGCAGTACTGCTGTTGTACTACAGGAGCAGTGTTGGGGAGTAACTTACATGTAACTAAATTACGTAATTTAATTACAAAATAAATTTAATTGTAATCTGTTCCAGTTACTCAGAAAAAAAAAAAGTAATTAAATTACAGTTACTTATAAAAATGTTAACAATTACAAAGGGGGTTACATCTGATTTTTTTTTTTTTTTTTTTTTTTTTAAACACACCCACATACAGATTTGATTGGTCTTTCATAAATTGCATTGACTGCTCTAAAATATGAGACACCAATGTCTCAGGGGTTCAGGACACAGAATAGGACACGCGCTTATTCAAAAACTATTTCCTATTTGGGTTTATGTATATGCTTAATTTTTTTAAGATTAACTTATTTTCCAAGCCATTGTTAAATGCCAGTGTTTCCTGTCTAGGTGCAAAGATTTGATTTCAAAAACAGTAGCATAGCTATTAAACTATTTCTTGTTAGGGTTTCAAATTGATCTCAAAGTCTGATTCTGTGGTGGCTGTGCTTTAGAATTCAATTATTATAATCTTAATTGTGAATGAAGGATTAAGTGATGAAGGATTTTGAAGTCTGGCAGTTATCAGTGTTGAATAATATTGTAAGGGTTTACCCTGCCTGGTTTACATGTTTCAAAATCATTAACAGTTGAAAATATTAGAAATTTAGAAACAAACATACATACATTTTAGATAGAATAACTCGTTAACCTATTATGTTTCCAAAGTAACTTTGACAGACTCATACAAAACAAACATACAGGTAACTTGTAATCTGTAGCCTATTACATTTCCAAAGTAATCTTCCCAAAACTGTACAGGACCAGGGTTGATAACTGACCTAGTGTAAATTCACAGTAATGGCAGATAACAGGAGATTTTACCATGGCAACAGAAGCCTCCACCCCCATGATTAATTCCTCAATAAAGCGAAGGTCTTCTCCTGGATTAAGTCCATAATTTTCCATCTCCTCTCTCAATCCATTGTCCTCCACCAGATTCCTGAACAGGTCAATTGAGCCTTTCTCATGCTATGAGAAAAACAAAAACACACACATAGAGAGATAGACAGAAAGAGAGATAAACTTGCTGCTTCCAAAAAATAAATAAGGAATAATAATAATAAAAAAATAAATTAAGATAAATGGTGCTAATCAAAATGTAGTGCTGTTAATACTTGTTTAGAATACAATGAAACTATTGGATAGCCTGACATAATATTTAGAGTCAGCAAGCCAGCACAAGTCAATAAGTAAAATTAGTGACTGTGGATATTAAATATGTACTGATCTGAAAGCAAGCAAACACATATTGTTAAAAAACATATATACTTTGTTACTGTCTAAACTGGGTACTGGAAAAATAAAATTCTTACACAGGAAAACATTGCTATTTTACATGTATTACAGTTCATAGATAATTGAAATTGTCCAGATTTATGCTTTCATTCGTTATACCTGCGATTCACAAAATTGTAGACGAAATAAACAATGGATTCATGAACTACTTTTGCAAAGCATTTTATGCTTACCTTCCACTGGTAACCTAACAAAAAGAAACAGATTTTGGGGATTACACAAGATGTATTTTGACATAAAAAACAAACAAACAAACAAAAAAAACAGATAACTATTCCTTAGGACAGGAGTCTACAAACCTGGTCCTGGAGAGCCAGTGTCCTTTAGCTCCAACTTTCCTCAACACACCTGCCTGGAGGTTTTAGTATGTCTAGTAATACCTTGATTAGCTGGTTCAGGTGTGTCTAATTGGGGTTGGAGCTAAACTCTGCAGGACAATGTTTGGAGACCCCGGCCTTAGGTTTTTTACTTTATCTCCCCTAACTATCTGGAGAATTAAACAGTAACTGTGACACTCAAAAACATTTATTTTCTCTCTCCTCTGGACAACTGAACATTTTCAACTTTGCGGTTAAACTATTAAGACTAAGTGCAAATAGCCCGCCTTGTTGGCAGATGCTATTTACACTAACTCCACCCACCACTGTTTAGTTGGGCTACACCAGGGGTTTTCAAAACAGTCCTGGAAGACCCCCAGTCCCTGCACATTTTATATGTCTCCCGTCAAATCATGTTTAGTCGGGGTCAGAAAGTAAAAGTCCTGCCATATGTCAAATCCACACAATAAATCAGCAACAAATTAATCAAAGGTGGACAATCCAGGGGTCAGAAAGTAAAAGTCCTGCCATATGTTTATTCCACCCATGAACTCAGCTGCTGATTTCTTGGGCATCATTTTAACCAATAAAACATCAACATCTGATCCTCTGTAATTTCCAATAACAGCATGTGTTCATCATTAATGCACAATCATCATTTAATTAGTCAGTTAATTATCTCATTAACTTTAACTCTTTGAAGACTTGGGATTTGACTTGAGACTTGTTTGTGACTTGAAAGGAATGTCTTGGTTCCTCCTCTGGTGAAATCAGCTGCTGAGTTCATGGGTGGAATAAACATATGGCAGGATTTTTACTTTCTGACCCCTGGATTGCCCGCCTTTGGTTTTGGGGGCTTGAAAACATAAGCTTTTGAACACGATGCCTGTATCATCTCCATGTAAGCAACAAAAACATGAATTTGTGAATTACATTTTTGCGCTGTGTTTCTTAATCACCAACTACTGGCCTGGCATGCATAACATAGTATTCTTTAGCATAGTGTTTTTTTTTTTTTGTTTTGTTTTGTTTTTTTGTCCAATGAAATCAATATTTTAATTTTACTTATTTTTTTTCATGTTATACTACTCATTTGGAATGGTTAATTCTAATTAATTAAAATGTGTTAAATGTAATTAATAATATTGCTTGTAATCTTTTGACAATTTTATTGAGTAAATATAGAGAATCACTTTTTACAGTGTGTGTGTTCACAACTTTTTCAATTAAATTCAATTGAAGTTTATTTGTATAGCCCTTTTTACAATACAAATCGTTGCAAAGCAACTTTTACAGAAAATTAAGTTTCTACAATATTTAGTACTAAAAAATAAAATAAAACTTGCAGCTGAAAACATTCCCAGAACATGAAAAATTTCTAGCTGGGTGTGCACTTGAATGGGTGAAATGCAGAGCACAAATTCTGAGTATGGGGTACCATCCTTGGCTACACTTAAAAATATTTTCACTTTAAGCAAATAGCCTCTGCAGCTGCCCAAGTTTTATTTGGACTAGGAGGCCACAGTTTTAAGTCTCAGTACCAGCAAGGAAAGAAATGGCTGCCAAAAAAACCTTGCTGTGATAACTGAATGTGAAGTGTGAGTGGATTTGTCACAACGGTTTATTTTGTGTGGTCTTTTTATCACTTGGAAAAGTATTTAAGTAGTTAGTCCTGACTCTTAATTTAGATTTAGTCTAATTAATTATATATGTGGGTCCTAGTATTTTAAATGTCATAAATGTTATAAAAATAAATTTGTAGTCATACACTTAAACATTCCATAGCAGCCCTCGGTTACACCAAAAATAAAAGATTTTTATGAGAAAAATAAATAAATAAATAAATAAATAAAATAAAAGTGTCTTTATGAGACTCAACAACATGAGGGTAAGTAAGGAATTTTCATGTTTAGATTAACTATCCCTTTTAGGCTAATTTATCACATGTACAATTTTTTTTTAATTGTTAAGATACTCAAGGGCATTTAGTGGTCTGTAATATGCTCTACCAAAACCTATAAAACACAGTTTTCATTATTTTTCACAAAAGACCAGACCACAGACCAGAAACACAGACGTCAGTGAAGCAGAAAAACTCTTAAACTTACCAGGCCGGGTTGAAGCAATAAACTTGCCATCAAACAAATGAGACAAGGGACCATGACCTCGAAGAAAAAAACAAAAAGAAAAACATAAAACATAACAACTCAGGCCACATTTTATACCTTACATGATAATAACTTTCTTCATCTGATTAAATAATTGGAATAAACCTGTAACACCAGTTAGAACACAAGAAGACACCTCTTAAGATTTTGTTGTACTCTTAAGTGCACACTTTTAAAAATCGCTGTAAAAAAACAGCCAAATTTTGTGTGCTGTATTTCATTAAAACAGTGCATTCTGGGCAATATTAATCATTTTCAAGAAAGTAGCCTGAGAGGCTGTGTTTCAAATCAAACCCTACACCCTCATTCATTATTCCCTACACGATTTCACTAATAAAGTCCACCTGACAGGAAGAATGAAAACTAATGAATGAATTCAGACAATAATATGGTACTTGGACCAAGATCCCAACTAAACCAAAAACTGTCCACCACAATGGTGATTTCAAATGAATCATAAATATCAACATTTAAACCTCTGTTAATTCTCAATAAGAGCTTCTCTAGATGTCTGACAGAAATAAAGTCAGTCTAATGAGTGAAGCTGCTGATGCTGTTTGTGGAGATGTTTGATCCTCCTCTGCTGAGATCTTCAGAGATTGAATTTGTTTGATTTGCAGTTGATTTTACCACATGCTCAATCATCAGTTATTTAGTGTATGTGAGTTGCTTCTTTTATTTTCTTGATTTTTGGACAAACAGTGTATGTGAGTTGCTTTGCATTAACAATGGAAATTACATTGAAATAACAATCTAATGCATCCTGAAACAGTTTACTAAATCAACAAAAAATGGACTAAAAAAATATGTCCACGGACCAAAGTTCAACTAGTTTTTAATCTTTTACCACTTTTGAACTAGTTTTTAACCTTGTAAGGAGGTTCTATGAACGTCTACATCGGACGTACAGAACACGTCAAAAAAGACGTCGTAAAAACTTTAATTCTGGCTCCTCAGTGGAAGTCTTTTCAACGTCTGCAAAGACTTCAAAAAGACATCCACTGGATGTAGCTTTGCCCAGTGGGAATGCTTTTCAAAATATATACACATTAAATTACTATAAGCACAAATTAATGGAGACCTTGAACTGTGTTCGTGCCTTGCATCTTTCCTTTACACGCTCCACTATTTACCGCCAGAGACTGTCACAGAATTGTGCTTGTGCTCCGTTCGTCTCTGATGCAGCTGATGTGTGATCTCTCCTTAGGACTCGTGGTCTAGTTTGTCAATGGTTCTGCATCTTACCGATGACATTACCTGAGCAGTTGAAAGCTGCATATTTATTGCATGAACTGAGCAGAAATGTAAGATTCTAAATCATACGCACAGTTCCACTGAATGATAAATGTGTTTTAACAATGCTGATGAACCGAATGTACGAAGAAAATTGTTAAAATAACCACAACATTAACAACAACCTTGAAATAAGAGCGCAAGGTTTATCTGATAATCAGATGCATGAAAGTAGCGTTTATTTGCTTTAGAAACAGACAACGGGCGTGTTTTCTTTCAGAATCATCATTTGCTGATGGAGAGGAAAAGTTAAATACTATAGCATTTACTGCAGCTAAACATGAGATAAAGAAGTTTTCACACTGAAAAAGAAATGATCTCGCTCACACAAACCTTCCAAGCAAAACCATCACCTAAACTACACTGTAAAACCCGACAAGTAACTTAACTCAAACCGTTTGAGTAAACAGATATCCTTAAAAACCTGACAAGTTAGGTTTACTCAAACCGTTTGAGGAAACCGATTGCCTTAAACCATTTCAGTTTTAAAACTAAGGCTACAGGCAGGTGAGTTTTATCAGGGTTGGAGCTAAATTCTGCAGGGACACCGGCCCGCAGGACCGAGTTTGCCCATACACTGCATGACTATCTTGGCCAGCATCAGACTGCATGATTTTCAAAGTAGTCGGGTCACTGTTCTTTTCACACTGCATGACTATCTTGGCCAGCATTCAGTCACTGCTGTGTTCACACTGCACGATGGATTGACGACAGAAGGTTTCACACTGCATGACTTTACAGTAGGAAGAATCACCGACAACTCTGACTGGCACACAAACTACGTTTCACAACCAAACACATGTGAGATGTGACAAGGAAACAACGCGATATCACGTGTACAAGACCCGGTTGTGGTACAGCTCAGATGAAACGTCAAACAGACACGGGTGCTAATGCCTAATTTCTACTAATTTTTCTTCCATTTCTTGGGTCCAAATAGACCGAGAAGAAGCCTTTTTCTGAAACGAATCCATGTTTGCTGGTACTGTGGTCTATAACTCCTCCCCGAACTGCCCGCTTCTCTGTATCTTGCTCTCTCATTGGCTGTCGATCTTCGCCGATGTAGTTTTCAGTCAGAACACTTTTCACACAGCATGATTTTGAATTCTCTCAGATCACGTCTTTGCTCATTCACACTGTGTGATTGTCACTCGTGTGAACGAGCACCGATTTGCCTGTGATCTCGGGCATTTGTCTGCGATTTCTCAAAACCCGTTGGCGAGCCAAAATCGGGGCTAAAATCGTACAGTCTGAACTCGGCTTTAGAGTAACACTGAATCAGTTAAGTTAATGAGATAATTCTGTGATTAATTGATGATTGAGCATTAGTGATGAACACCTGCTATTAACAAACAGAATCACTGAATGAAAGAGAAACACAAGAAATACAACAGAAATACAGCTGACTACAGCCACAGCCATAGATAAAAATCAACCAAAAAAAAGACATTAAATTTCTCAAGATCTGATTAAACAACTCCTAAAACAGCTGCACCAGCATCAATTATTACCAGATTGATTTCATTCCCATCAAACATCTACAGAACATTACAGAGGTTTAGATGTTGGTCCTTTTGTTTTCTCACTACCATGATTGAGATCAGTGTTTACTTTAGTTGTGCTCTTGAACTGTGACTTTTTAGTATCGACTTTTCATTTGTTGTTGTGAATAAAATCATAGTCATAGGTATTTAGTTTGGTTTCACTATTCACCAAATATGAAAGAAGGCAAATTATACCTGTTTGTATGTTTACAGCACCATAGGTTAAATCAAAACAAACAGAAACATTTTTTTGTCCATTGTAAGATACTAGTTTAATAATGCTATGGCATGATGTGGTGTATGTAAAAATGTATATAAGCTAAGTTTAAAAGTGTTGTGTACAAGATAACATTTTGTTACACCAGGGGCGTAGACATAAATTCAGAAGTGACAGAAATGTCAAATATAATAATTTTATGTCTGTAGCCTATGTATTATTATTATTATTTTATTAATTTGCTGTAAGAAATCAAATACACTGCTCATATTTTTTATTACTTTTAATTTGCTGTAAGAAATCAAATACACTGCTCAAGAATAAGGTAGAAAATATACTTTATAGTTTCTGTACTGCAATAAATTATATATTTTTTTATACACTGTAAAACCTGACAAGTCACAGTAACTCAAACCGTTTGAGTAAACAGATTGCCTTTACTTAAACCATGTAAGTTTTAAAACTGCAATTATGTAATCAAGTGATTAATTTAGTGCTGATTGAGCTTTAGTGATGAACAGCTGCTGTTAACAAACAGCATCACCAGCTCCACTTATTAATAACCAGACTGACTTTATTTCTGTCAGACGTCTACAGAAGATCTTATAGAGAATTAACTAAGGTTTAGATGTTGATTTATTGTTTCATTTGAAGTAACCATGTTAGAGATCAGTGTTTGCTTTAGTTGGGCTCTTGACTCTTCACTTCGGTCTTAGATTATTTTTTTTTTGGGCGTTGTAACCATGTGTTTTTGAAACATGTTTGTTATAACTCAAAAAACCCAGAGACAACATGATCAGGTATTGGTTGTTATACAGCATATTGGTGATAATAAACATCAATTATGGAGCTGTTCAGAGTTCAAAACCTTACTAAATAGGTGTTCTATAGTTAGTTCAGTTGATTACAATGAAAGCCATTCAAAAAGTCAGTGGTTCTTTCGTAATCAGTTCATATAAAGAAATTTCCAAACAGTTTGGTCTTTTGTGGTGTGAATTAGTCACACACAGACATCAATAATCAGAATATGAACCTCAACAATGGTTACGAAAAAAAAAAAAAAAAAAAAAAAAAAAAACATGCTGCAATGCATGCTGGGTACTATTGTAGTACAAAACCCATCCATGGCTCCCAGCATGCTCTGCTGCATTGTTTCTTTTTTTTATGGTCACCATTGTTGAGGTTCATATGCTAATTATTGATGTCTGTGTGTGACTAAGTGACACCACAGAAAACCAAACTGTTTGGAAAGTTTTTTTATATTAACTGATTATCACAGAATCACTGGCTCTTAGAATCACTTTTACTGTAATCAATGTAACTAATTACACAACATCTATTTCATCAGAGATTAGACTCGAAACAGTTCAATAATCAATGACTATCATCACCAATATACAGTATAACAACCAACATCTAGGTACAAGTTAGATAAAAAAAAATGGTAACTTGAATGCGCTCTAAGTTGCTTCGGATAAAAGCAGTTTCTAAGAGTGTGTGTATAACACCTGATGATATTTCCTCTGGGCTTTTGAGTTACAACAAATGTAAAGCAAACACTGATCTTCATCATTATAGTGCCCAAAAACAACAACATCATTATAGTGCCCAAAAACAACAACTACCATGGTTAATTTAAATTAAAACATAAATCAACATCTAAAACTTAGTTAATTCTCAATCAGATCTTCTGTAGACGTCTGACAGAAATAAAGTCAGTCTGGTTATTAATAAGTAGAGCTGGTGATGCTGTTTGTGGGGTTGTTTAATCAGGTCTTGAGAGATTTAATGTATTTTATTTCAGTTTATTTTATCTAAGGCTGTGTCTGAAGTCAGTTGGAGTTCTTGTGTTTCTCTTTTCTTCAGTAATTCTGTTTGTTAACAGCAGCTGTTCATCACTAATTCACAATTATCACTCAATTAATCACTTAATTACTTAATTGCAATGTATATCTTCTTTCAGTGAACTCAACTGAATTAAGTTCAGAGTACTCACAACTATTAAGTTTTAAAACTTAAATGCACTGTAAAACCTGACAAGTCACAGTAACTCAAACCGTTTGAGTAAACAGATTGCCTTTACTTAAACCATGTAAGTTTTAAAACTTTGCAATTATGTAATCAAGTGATTAATTAAGTACTGATTGAGCTTTAGTGATGACCAGCTGCTGTTAACAAACAGCATCACCAGCTCCACTTATTAATAACCAGACTGACTTTATTTCTGTCAGACGTCTACAGAAGATCTTATTGAGAATTAACTAAGGTTTAGATGTTGATTTATTGTTTCATTTAAAGTAACCATGTTAGAGATCAGTGTTTGCTTTAGTTGGGCTCTTGACTTCTGTTTTAGATCATTTTTTTTTTTGGACGTTGTAACCATGTGTTTTTGAAACGTGTTTGTTATAACTCAAAAAACCCAGAGAAAATATGATCAGGTATTGGTTGTTATACAGCATATTGGTGATGATAATCATCAATTATGGAGCTGTTCAGAGTTCAAAGTCGTATTAAATAGATGTTCTATAGTTCAATTGATTACAATGAAAGCCATTCAAAAAGTCAGTGTTTTTTTCATAATCTGATAATATTAAGAACTTTCTGAACAGTTTGGTCTTCTATGGTGTCAATTAGTCACACACAGAAATCAATAATCAGAATATGAACCACAACAATGGTGATGAAAAAAAAAAAAAAAAAAAAAACATGCTGCAATGCATGCTGGGTACTATTGTAGGACAAAACTCATCCATGGCTCCCAGCATGCTCTGCAGCAAGGTTTTTTTTTTTTTTTTTATGGTCACCATTGTTGAGGTTCATTTGCTGATTATTGATGTCTGTGTGCGACTAAGCGACACCACAGAAAACCAAACTGTTTGGAAAGTTCTTTATATTAACTGATTATCACAGAACCACTGGCTCTTAGAATCACTTTTACTGTAATCAATCCAACTAATTACACCACACGTATTTCATCAAAGATTAGACTCCAAACAGTTCAATAATCAATGATTTATCATCATCTCAATATCATACAGTATAACAACCAACATCAAGGTACAGGTCAGATAAAAAAAAAAAAATACTAACCTGAATGCACTGTAAGTTGCTTCGGATAAAAGCAGCTTCTAAGAGTGTGAGTGTGTGTATAATATCTGATGATATTTTCTCTGGGCTTTTGAGTTACAACAAACGGTTACAACAGCCAGAGAAAAACCAAAACAGAAATCAAGTGTCAAGAGCCCAACTAAAGCAAACACTGATCTCTAACATGGTTACTTCAAATGAAAACATAAATCAACATCTAAACCTTAGTTAATTCTCAATCAGATATTCTGTAGATATCTGACAGAAATAAAGTCAGTCTGGTTATTAATAAGTGGAGCTGGTGATGCTGTTTGTGGGGTTGTTTAATCAGATCTTGAGAGATTTAATGTATTTTATTTCAGTTGAATTTTATCTAAGGCTGTGTCTGAAGTCAGTTGTAGTTCTTGTGTTTCTCTTTTTCTTCAGTAATTCTGTTTGTTAACAGCAGCTGTTCGTCACTAATTCACAATTATCACTCAATTAATCACTTAATTATTTAATTGCAATGTATATCTTCTTTCAGTGAACTCAACTGAATTAAGTTCAGAGTACTCACAACAATTAGTTTTAAAACTTAAATGGTTTAAGGCAATCGGTTTCGCTCAAACGGTTTGAGTTAACATAACTTGTCAGGTTTTAGTGAGGCTGTGTCTGAAGTCAGTTGTAGTTCCTTTCTCTCTTTTCTTCAGTAATTCCTGTTTGTTAACAGCAGGTGTTCATCACGAATGCTCAATTATCACTCAATTAATCACTTAATTACTTAATTGCAATGTATATCTTCTTTCAGTGAACTCAACTGAATTAAGTTCAGAGTACTCATAACTGTTAAGTTTTAAAACTTAAATGGTTTAAGGCAATCGGTTTCCTCAAATGGTTTGAGTAAACCCAACTTGTCATGTTTTTAAGGATATTTGTTTACACAAAATGTTTGAGTTACGTTACTTGTCGGGTTTTACAGTGTGTTAGTTTTAAAACTTAAATGGTTTAAGGCAATCGGTTTCCTCAAACGGTTTGAGTAAACCTAACTTGTCAGGTTTTTAAGGATATCTGTTTACTCAAACGGTTTGAGTTAAGTTACTTGTCGGGTTTTACAGTGTGGTTTAAGGCAATCGGTTTCCTCAAACGGTTTGAGTAAACCCAACTTCTCATGTTTTTAACGATATATGTTTACACAAAAGGTTTGAGTTACGTTACTTGTCGGGTTTTACAGTGCACTGTAAAACCTGACAAGTCACAGTAACTCAAACCGTTTGAGTAAATAGATTGCCTTTACTTAAACCATGTAAATTTTAAAACTTTGCAATTATGTAATCAAGTGATTAATTAAGTGCTGATTGAGCTTTAGTGATGAACAGCTGCTGTTAACAAACAGCATCACCAGCTCCAACTTATTAGTAACCAGACTGACTTTATTTCTGTCAGACGTCTACAGTAGATCTTATTGAGAATTAACTAAGGTTTAGATGTTGATTTATTGTTTCATTTGAAGTAACCATGTTAGAGATCAGTGTTTGCTTTAGTTGGGCTCTTGACCCTTGATTTCTGTCTTAGATTATTTTTTTTCTGGTTGTTGTAACCATGTGTTTTTGAAACATGTTTGTTATAACTCAAAAAAACCCAGAGAAAATATGATCAGGTACTGGTTGTTGTACAGCATATTGGTGATGATAATCATCAATTATGGAGCTGTTCAGAGTTCAAAACCTTAATAAATAGCTGTTCTATAGTTAGTTCAGTTGATTACAATGAAAGCCATTCAAAAAGTCAGTGGTTTTCTCATAATCAGTTAATATTAAGGACTTTCCAAACAGTTTGGTTTTCTATGGTGTCAACTAGTCACACACAGACATCAATAATCAAAATATGAACCTCAACAATGGTTACGAAAAAAAAAAAAAAAAAAAAAAAAACATGCTGCAATGCATGCTGGGTACTATTGTGGTACAAAACTCATCCATGGCTCCCATCATGCTCTGCTGCATTGTTATTTTTTTATGGTCACCATTGTTGAGGTTCATATGCTGATTATTGATGTCTGTGTGTGACTAAGTGACACCAGAGAAAACTAAACTGTTTGGAAAGTTCTTTATATTAACTGATTATCACAGAACCACTGGCTCTTAGAATCACTTTTACTGTAATCAATCCAACTAATTACACAACACCTATTTCATCAGAGATTAAACTCCAAACAGTTCAATAAACAATGATTATCATCACCAATATACAGTATAACAACCAACATCTAGGTACAGGTTAGATTAAAAAAATGCTAACCCGAATGCACTGTAAGTTGCTTTGGATAAAAGCAGCTTCTAACAGTGTGAGTGTGTGTATAACACCTGATGATATTTTCTCTAGGCTTTTGAGTTACAACAAATGGTTACAACAGCCAGAGAAAACACTAAGACAGAAATCAAGGGTCAAGAGCACAACTAAAGCAAACACTGATCTCTAACATGGTTACTTTAAATGAAAACATAAATCAACATCTAAACCTTAGTTAATTCTCAATCAGATCTTCTGTAGACGTCTGACAGAAATAAAGTCAGTCTGGTTATTAATAAGTGGAGCTGGTGATGCTGTTTGTGGAGTTGTTTAATCAGAACTTGAGAGATTTAATGTATTTTATTTCAGTTGATTTTATAAGGCTGTGTCTGAAGTCAGTTGTAGTTCTTTTGTTTCTCTTTTCTTCAGTAATTCTGTTTTGTTAACAGCAGGTGTTCATCACTAATTCACAATTATCACTCAATTAATCACTTAATTATTTAATTGCAATGTATATCTTCTTTCATTGAACTCAACTGAATTAAGTTCAGAGTACTCACAACTATTAGTTTTAAAACTTAAATGGTTTATAAGGCAATCGGTTTCCTCAAACGGTTTGAGTTAACATAACTTGTCAGGTTTTAGTGAGTCTGTGTCTAAAGTCAGATGTAGTTCCTTTCTCTCTTTTCTTCAGTAATTCTGTTTGTTAACAGCAGGTGTTCATCACTAATGCTCAATTATCACTCAATTAATCACTTAATTACTTAATTGCAATGTATATCTTCTTTCAGTGAACTCAACTGAATTAAGTTCAGAGTACTCATAACTGTTAAGTTTTAAAACTTAAATGGTTTAAGGCAATCGGTTTCATCAAACGGTTTGAGTAAAACCTAACTTGTCAGGTTTTTAAGGATATCTGTTTACTCAAACGGTTTGAGTTAAGTTACTTGTCGGGTTTTACAGTGTGTACATTTAATCATTTAGCAGACGCTTTTATCCAAAGCGACTTACAAATGAGAACAGTAGAAACAATCAGATCAACGGTATACAAGTGCTATGACAAGTCTCAGTTAGTCTAGTACAGAACACGTAGCCAGGGTTTTTTTTTTTTTAATATTTTTTGAATATGATAGACAAGAAAAAGGTGTAGTACTAGTATTAGTTGGTTAAGTGCAGGCAGAAAACATCAAGCACTTCATCATGTAACTCCGTCCAAAGGATCACAATACACAGAACATATAATAAAAGTTAATCAAAATAATAAATCCAAAAACAAAGGCGGACAATCCAGGGGTCAGAAAGTAAAAGTCCTGCCATATGTTTATTCCACCCATGAACTCAGCAGCTGATATTTAGCAGAGGAGGAACCAAGTCATTCCTTTCAAGTCACAAACAAGTCTCAAGTCAAATCCCAAGTCCTCAAAGAGTTAAAGTTAATGAGCTAATTAAGTGACTAATTAAATTATAATTGTGCATTAATGATGAACACATGCTGTTATTGGAAATTACAGAGGATCAGCTGTTGATGTTTTATTGTTTAAAATGATGTCACCAGCATGGAGATCAGTGTTTGCTTTAGTTGGACTCTTGACCCTTGACTCCTGTGTTAGATCTCTTTCTCTGTAAGAGCTATGCTTTTATAGCTGGCCTGGTTACATCCAAATTAACTTTTTTTTTTTTTTTCGTTTGTATATTTAGATTTTGAATAATCCACCCTATGAAACTACACCATGTAAGGAAAGTGTTGTTCTAATAATTACAATGAATAAATTTTAAAGCTACTGTATATAATACAAATATTTGAACTCCAGTGTTATTTGGACACACACAGACATCAAGAACCAGCAATATGAATCTCAACAATGGTGATAATCAACAAAATGTTTTATGCTGCAATGCATGCTTGGTAACACCATAGTAAAAACTCCCATCATGCACTGCAGTATGAAAAATTATTGTCATCACTGTTGAGGATCATATGATAAGTGTTGATGTTTAAAAGCCTGAGCTGATACAGTTCTTTTCCCCCAGTATTTAATCACTACAGGAGACTCCTTCATGATGTGCATTCAAACTATTTAAAAGCAGAAAGTGTAAGCTAAACTATAAACCAATGCGAAACACCTTCATGATGTGCATCCAAACTATTTAAAAGCAGAAAGTGTAAGCTAAGCTATAACCTCAAACTTTTAATTCAGCAATGCACAAATGTTTACTACAATTGCAAACTTCAATTACCCAAAAGCAAGTTATTTTGTGGTGAAGAGCCCAACTAAACGAAACACTGATCTTCATGATGGTGGCATCATTTTAACCAATAAAACATCAACATTTGATTCTTTGTAATTCTCAATAACAACATGTGTTCATCACTAATGCACAATTAGCATTTAATCAGTCACTTAATTATCAAATTAACTTTAACTTTTTGAGGATTTGGGATTTGACTTGAGACTTGTTTGTGACTTGAAAGGAATGACTTGGTTCCTCCTCTGGTGAAATCAGCAGCTCAGTTCATGGGTGGTATAAACATATGGCAGGACTTTTTACTTTCTGACCCCTGGATTGTCCGCCATTGTTCATCTTTAAAAATACTTCGTCTTCTTTCCTCTCCTCTCTAGTTCAAACCAGGCTCTTCAAATCCAGTCGTGGAGGACCAGTGCCCTACAGTCTTTAGCACAAATCTCACCAGTCTGTAATATGAAAGCAATTCTGAACATGTCATTGTTTGCTTGTTAGAGTGTGTTTGGTTAATGTTAGAGCTAAACTCAGCAAGGATCCAGAACAAGAACTGAAGAGCCTGCTGATTAATGACAGTGCTAAAATCATTTACAAATTCAATGTTTTAAATTTATGCTTTTCTGTCCAGTTGTGCAGAAGTCTACTCACCCAAGTCGTGACACAGACCAGCGATTTGGACACACAACATGTCCCCAGGAGTAATGTTGAGTTCTGGCTGATTGATGTCAAGAGTCTTGACCAGGCATCCTGCTAAGTATGCCACGCTAAATAAAACGAAAGGCAACAAGTTGAATTTACTCCACTCAAATTGTTTTATTGATTAATGATAATGCGTAATTTGACTGTTCTTTTTTTTTAATTGACTGACCTTAAATTTAGAGTTTTTAAGAAACGTCTTAATTAAAAGCAACTGTTTGTACATTTATTCTACCTCAGTTTCAAAATAATTCTGCACATGTACAGCTGTCAACTGTAATTGCGGCAGTGATATATTTACGACAGTGAATTAACTGTAGGTGACTCCAAGGTCACAAATATTAATAAAATTACAGCAATAAATATAAAGAAATTAACAAAAAAATATATTTTTATTATACATTAAAAATATGTAGAATTCTTTAAAGAAATGTTAAATGAAATAATACAGCTGAAACAATAGCCTTGTTTTGGGCAGTGCTCAGGTATATGGCACACCTGTGCCCCAGACAACATGGGTTCGAGTCCCGACTGAAGATCTTTTGCCTGTCCTGTTCCCCTCACTCTTCCTCATTTCCTTTTTTATCTAATAATAAAGGCATTAAACGTCCCCCAATAACAACAACAACAATAATAAAGTTAAAAAGAAAACAAATAAATAAAACTAGTCTTACCCAAGAGAGTGTTCAAAGCGAGTATGAGTGCCACCTGGGTACACCAGACTTAATGCTCCCAGTTGTTTGAGGTGTCGAAGTCTCTGAAACTGAGGAGTGTCAATGATCTTCACCAGCAGGGGGTGCAGCTCTATTTTACCATGAATGGGATCATTGAAGATCTACAGGGAACAATTCCAAAATAGTGTTATTGATATCTGAATGAGCTTTGAATTTAGGAATATGAGTTGCAATTGTTTTTTTAACACTCAAAACATAAATAACTAAATATCCACATTAAATCTGAATTAAACATTCTAAATGACTAAACTGTAGACATGAGCAGTATATAATTACAAGTGTATAATTATTACTGCATTAGAAAGTTTTTTTTATTAATACAAATTTATGTAGGATACTTGAATGTGTAAATCAAACGTTTTAATTAATTAAGTAAAAAAATACAACCATGAAGGTGTTTCGCTTTGGTTTATTGATTGACATTCAGCTGTCACAGGATTGCGAAAAATAAGTCCTATTAAACAAATACCCCTGTAGTGATTAAATATTGGGGGGAAATAACTGTATCAGCTCAGGCTTTTAGACATCAACACTTATCATATGATCCTCAACAGTGATGACAATAATTTTTCATACTGCAGGTGCATGATGGGAGTTTTTACTATGGTGTTACCCAGCATGCATTGCAGCATGAAACATTTTGTTGATTGCCACCATTGTTGAGCATAAAACTATATTTATTTTAAACACAAAAAATATCTATACTAAAAAAAAAAAACAATTATGAAAAAAATTTTGCATTGCATATTTAAAATTCATTCACAGTAACTATTAAAGCAGCACTTTTTTTCTCGGGGTTGATTATGCAAATCCTTGACATACAGATACAGAAAGCTATTTTGATTGTAATCAGACCAACTTTTGATTAACATCTCAGCACAAAAACAGCTAATATCTGCTCACTGTACAGTATTGATCTCCCTGCTTTACAACACTCCATGCATTATCACAGAAAGATATCTGACACTGGAGTCAAGGGTCAAGAGAACAACTAAAGCAAACATTGATCTCCATGATGGACAATCATCATTTAACCAAAAAAAACATCAGCATCTGATCCTCTGTAACTCCCAATAACAGCAGGTGTTCATCACCAATGCACAATCATAATTTAATTAGTCAACTAATTATCTCAATAACTTTAACTCTTTGAGGACTTGGGATATGACTTGAAGACTTGCTTGTGACTTGAAAGTCCCACCTCTGGAAGAAAGATCCGGGTACTGAAATGGCCTGCCTGCAGTCCAGATCTTTCACCCATAGAAAACATTTGACACATCATAAAGAGGAAGATGCAACAAAGAAGACCTAAGACAGTTGAGCAACTAGAAGCCTGTATTAGACAAGAATGGGACAACATTCCCTATTCCTAAACTTGAGCAACTTGATTCCTCAGTCCCCAGACGTTTGCAGACTGTTATAAAAAGAAGAGGGGATGCCACACAGTGGTAAACATGGCCTTGTCCCAACTTTTTGAGATGTGTTGATGCCATGAAATTTAAAATCAACTTATTTTTCCCTTAAGATGATACACTTTCTCAGTTTAAACATTTAATATGTCATCCATGTTGTATTCTGAATAAAATATTGAAATTTGAAACTTTCACGTCATTGCTTTCTGTTTTTATTCACAATTTGTACAGTGTCCCAACTTTTTTGGAATCGGGTTTGTAGAATGTCCCGAATCATTCCAGCTGATTGAAAAGAATCAGCTCAATAAATGGTCATAAAATGGGTATCGGAGAAGATAACAATTTAATATATTAATTTAATATAAATAGATGATACTTTATAAAGTTTATCTCAGTATTTGACTGCAGTGGCTGTGACACAACTGCACTAAAATAAGAGCATGATGGTCATGAAAATGCGTTCGCTACTATAGCAACAGATTACAGGTATGTCCCTTTCAGAATCATCACGACCGGTGGTAGAAATAAAGGTTTCTTGATTTCTTCACTTTAAAATAATGAGGAGCAGCATATTTTCCTGAAATAAAGGGGTGGAAAATTGCAATATAGTAAAGAAAATTCAAGTTTCATAAAAATTTAAATGGCACACAGACACAAAATTAAAAATACATTTATCCCGACAAGTAACTTAACTCAAATGTACACTGTAAAACCCGACAAGTAACTTAACTCAAAACCGTTTGAGTAAACAGATATCCTTAAAAAACCTGACAAGTTAGGTTTACTCAAACCGTTTGAGGAAACCGATTGCTTTAAACCATTTAAGTTTTAAAACTAACACACTGTAAAACCCGACAAGTAACGTAACTCAAACCTTTTGTGTAAACAAATATCCTTAAAAAACATGACAAGTTGGGTTTACTCAAACCGTTTGAGGAAACCGATTGCCTTAAACCATTTAAGTTTTAAAACTTAACAGTTATGAGTACTCTGAACTTAATTCAGTTGAGTTCACTGAAAGAAGATATACGTTGCAATTAAGTAATTAAGTGATTAATTGAATGATAATTGAGCATTAGTGATGAACACCTGCTGTTAACAAACAGAATTACTGAAGAAAAGAGAGAAAGGAACTACAACTGACCTTCAGACACAGCCTCACTAAAACCTGACATGTTATGTTAACTCAAACCGTTTGAGGAAACCGATTGCCTTAAACCATTTAAGTTTTAAAACTTAACAGTTATGAGTACTCTGAACTTAATTCAGTTGAGTTCACTGAAAGAAGATATACATTGCAATTAAATAATTAAGTGATTAATTGAGTGATAATTGTGAATTAGTGATGAACAGCTGCTGTTAACAAACAGAATTACTGAAGAAAAGAGAAACACAAGAACTACAACTGACTTCAGACACCGTATTAGATGAAATCAACTGAAATAAAATACATGAAATCTCTCAAGATCTGATTAAACAACCCCACAAACAGCATCACCAGCTCCACTTAAAAAAAAAAAACCTAACTTTTTTTCTGTCAGACGTCTACAGAAGATCTGATTGAGAATTAACTAAGGTTTAGATGTTGATTTATGTTTTCATTTAAAGGAACCATGTTAGAGATCAGTGTTTGCTTTAGTTGGGCTCTTGACCCTTGATTTCTGTCTTAGTTTTTTCTTGGCTGTTTGTAAACCATTTGTTGTAACTCAAACCCCAGAGAAAATATCATCAGGTGTTATACACACACTCACACTCTTAGGAGCTGCTTTTATCCAAAGCAACTTACAGTGCATTCAGGTTGACATTTTTTTTATCTAACCTGTACCTAGATGTTGGTTGTTATACTGTATATTGATGATGATAATCATTGATTATTGAACTGTTTGGAGTCTAATCTCTGATGAAATAGGTGTTGTTTAATTAGTTGGAAGTGATTCTAAGAGCCAGTGGTTCTGTGATAATCAGTTAATATAAAGAACTTTCCATACAGTTTGGTTTTCTGTGATGTCACTTAGTCACACACAGACATCAATAATCAGCATATGAACCTCAACAATGGTGACCATAAAAAAAACAATGCAGCAGAGCATGCTGGGAGCCATGGATGAGTTTTGTACTACAATAGTACCCAGCATGCATTGCAGCATGTTTTTTTTTTTTTCTTTTTCGTAACCATTGTTGAGGTTCATATTCTGATTATTGATGTCTGTGTGTGACTAATTGACACCATAGAAGACCAAACTGTTTGGAAAATCCTTTATATTAACTAATGAAAGCAGCACTGACTTTTTGAATGGCTTTCTTTGTAATCAACTGAAATTACTATAGAACACCTATTTAATAAGACTTTGAATTCTGAACAGCTCCATAATTGATGACTATCATCACCAATATGCTGTATAACAAGCAATACCTGATCATATTTCCCCTGGGTTTTTTGAGTTATAACAAACATGTTTCAAAAACACATGGTCACAATGTCCAAAAAAAAAAAAATCTAAGACAGAAATCAAGGGTCAAGAGCCCAACTAAAGCAAAACACTGATCTCTAACATGGTTACTTCAAAAAATGAAACAATAAATCAACATCTAAACCTTAGTTAATTCTCAGTAAGATCTTCTGTAGACGTCTGACAGAAAATAAAGTCAGTCTGGTTATTAATAAGTGGAGCTGGTGATGCTGTTTGTTAACAGCAGCTGTTCATTACTAAAGCTCAATCAGCACTTAATTAGTCACTTGATTACATAATTGCAAAGTTTTAAAACTTACATGGTTTAAGTAAAGGCAAGATCTGATGTTAAACATCCACATGATAAACAGCAACAGCAGAGGAACTCACATCCAGTATGTCATGTTATATAAATTAAAACAATACTGATACATCCTTTTCATTTCCTTTCTTATACTCTGATGATATGAAATAATAACATTTTCAAAAATTATTTAATTCATAATTCATTTTTCTATCTAAAGGCCTGTTCCTCCCACTGTGGATAATAAACCCAATTAATTTACTAAATGTAGTGGGTTGTTCATCTGTTAGCCTAAAAATCAGCTTAATTTAACAAAACAATCATTTCAGGGACATGGCGAGTTACAGACTAATGTTTTTTTTTCTTCTATACATTAAAATGAAGGCTTTATAAAACTGCACAGCATATTTAGCTTTTTAATCAACATACTCTGTCCTACACCAACTACACACACATTTCTTATCATGTATGTCTATGAAAGACGATCAAACCAATCAGAGTAGGTAAGGGGCGGGGCGACACATGCAGCCCCGCCCCAGGTGCAGCCTTGCCTCGATCTGCAGGCTGCAGCAAGTACTCCTCGCTGCAGACTGTAGCACGGTCACGTCACGTATGTACGTTACGTATGTGTTTACTGCGCATGCGCAAAGTGACGTAAGGTATGTCTATAAAACGCATGCGCAGTAACGTGGTGACGTCACGTTTATGTATTTACCGTAAATACACGTGCGCGCCGTACGGACTGGCATTAATGCGCATATCCAGTTTTCATTCACTTCCGGACGTTCGGTGGCAGTAAAGTCAAAAAACATTTAATTACTTTTATTTTCTTAAAAATGTGAATTTGTGTAAATGTCTTTTAATTGTAAGGATGCTTTGGTCATAATCATAGAGAGTGTCATTGCAAATATGTGCGATTTCAAACATTTAGGATGATACTATGATATATTTATTTGAAGTGACAGGGATTTGCTGCTCTTTAAAGGGTCTTTAAAAGTCTTAATTCGCCTAAAATGAGCCTTTAAAGATGTCTTAAAATAGAGCAGAAAGACTTTATTAATGTAAGTAATGCCATTGATGGTTGCATGCATTTAAAAAAAAACAAAAAACAAAAAAAACAAACAAAAACTATTTTTTAGCATATTTGTAATCTTTTTCATTAACTAACATTATCAAAGATTAATAGATACTATAACAAATGTACTGTTCATTGTTAGTTCATGTTAATTAATACATTAACTAGTGTTTATCAATGACACCATATTGTAAAGTGTTACCTCTTAAATTTACCTTCATGTGACTTCATCTGACTTTTTAGGGACACTGTCAGTGAGAAGAAATTCAGAGAAGAGGCCCACATGTGGCTAGATAGTTCTTTAACTCCTTAAACCTGTAAAAAAGTATTTGAATGTCTGTCTCTTTTCATCTCTCTGTCTGTCTCCTCTCAACTATCTGTTTTGTTTTTCTCTGATAGACTGTATCAGAGGCTCACAGGCTCACCAGCATCTCTTCTTCCCCAGGACACTGAAGAAGAACCAGCTGGACACATGGACAACACTTCCTGCTATTGAGGACATCCAGAGAAAACGCTGTCTACATCGAGCTCGCAGCATTCTTAAGGACTCCTCTCACCCTGACCATAGACTGTTAACCTCCTGCCCTCCGGGAGGCGCTTCAGGAGCCTCCGGACAAGGACCAGCAGATTCAGGAACAGCTTTTTCCCTACAGCTGTCTCCTTACTGAACTCTACCCTCTGATGCTGCGTTCACACCAAACGCGAATAGAGCGTCAAATTCGCGTCTACCGCGTCTAGTTTGCCGCTTGAACATTTTGAATGCATTCGCGCGTCTAGAGCGAAATAGACGCACGTAGAAAGCAAAAGTTGAAGCCAAATTGACGCGCGTCCGAGGCGAAAATCGCTTCTTGTGGGAGGGGCAAGTGCTAGGCGGTTTGTTTGTGTGTATGATGGCTGATGTTGATGGAGCATTCGAGGCTTTTTCCACTTTTTCCTGCACACGTCCTGCTGAATAAACACATTATCTTGTTAGCGAAAAGTAGGGGGGAAAATAGTTGTAAAAAAACGGCGGGAAGGCCGCGGGTCGATAAACATGTACGTGACTCAAAAGTTTAAATGTGTATTTACAACCACACTCTTCCAAGCGAGTTTCTTTTTATTCCTGTCTATAGAAATATGAACTTTTGTCATATAGCTCCGGGTGACTGCTCACTGACAATATCATTCGTTCCTCCATGTTGAATGAGTGACTCCTGAGCAGGATCCTGATTGGTTAACGCGGCGCGAATTGACGCCAAAGTTTCAAATTTTTTCAACTCGGGCGGCAGACGCGAATTTTTCGCGTCAAACACATAAATGCACAAAAAAGCACATTCGCGCGTATCGCGCGCCAGACGCTCAATTCGCGTCATTCGCGCGAACTAGACGCGCGAATGAGGCGAATTCACGTCTACCGCGCCGCGCTAAACGCCTCATTCGCGCCGCGAGACCTCCAGACGCGCGTAAACGCATCTTTACATTGACTTAACATTGAAATCATTCGCGCCAGACGCTCTATTCGCGTTTGGTGTGAACACAGCATGACACCCCCCACACCACACACACAGACTCCTCCCCCTCCTCATCACTACACTGTAAAACCTGACAAGTCACAGTAACTCAAACCGTTTGAGTAAACAGATTGCCTTTACTTAAACCATGTAAGTTTTAAAAACTTGTGCAATTATGTAATCAAGTGATTAATTAAGTGCTGATTGAGCTTTAGTGATGAACAGCTGCTGTTAACAAACAGCATCACCAGCTCCACTTATCAATAAACCAGACTGACTTTATTTCTGTCCAGACGTCTACAGAAGATCTGATTGAGAATTAACTAAGGTTATTTAGATGTTGATTTATTGTTTCATTTGAAGTAACCATGTTAGAGATCAGTGTTTGCTTTAGTTGGGCTCTTGACCCTTGATTTCTGTCTTAGATTATTTTTTTCTGGTTGTTGTAAAGTGGTTCCACAGAAAACCAAACTGTTTGGAAAGTTCTTTATCTTACCTGATTATCACAGAACCACTAGCTCTTAGAATCACTTTTACTGTAAACAACTGGAGTGCATTTTCTGCACAATACAACCTGAGTTCCAGGTTGCAACTTATACTTATGCAAATAGTGGCAAGTATCTGCACCTCAGTATTGTAGTACATTATAAAAACAGTATGCAATAATAACTTATTGAGTGTAAATTATAATTTTAATTCAAATTATTAAATGGATGCCACCTTATTGGGACAATAAAGCCCAACCCTCACAACTTTTTTGATTATTTCCTTAATTTTTATTGAAAATACATGTTTTTCTGATGTGATTTGAAATTTGAAAAAGGAGAAAAAAAAACTTAAGTCAAAAGGAACACTCGAACCTGGGTTGATTGCATCAAATTGTAAATCAACACACGTTTTACCATCTGCACCACTAGAGCTGACGACCGAGTTTTCATCTGTTTTACTCTTGAATAGCTCAATAAGACATATATAAGGTGCCATTAAAGCGTAATATTACAATATACATAGTGAAGTAAAGTGCAACAGATGTTAATATATTGTAAATAAAATACTACAGAGATATTACAGAATAAACTCTGTAATTCCGTATAATTTTTTACCCTCAGATGAAAACATGGTTTAAAAATAATGGATATGTGCTGTTTGCTGTAATATATTTTACTGTTGTTTTTCCCGTCTTTTTTTACACCTTTAATATTTTAACATTTTATTAGTGTATTCGTTTAAGTATGCGCATGCGTTTTAATGCACACAAGACGCGGAAAAACAACTAACGTCATCACGCAATGCAAATTATAGACGCATGCGCTGTCACCACGTTAATGCGCATGCGTGCTATAGACATACCTTACGTCACTTTGACAATGGTGTCTCACTTTTTGCAGTTGGGCGTACGTGATGTCACCGCGCTACAGTCTGCAGCGAGGGGTGTCTCGGCTGCAGCCGGGTGCTTCTCGGCCTATCAGTGGTAAACTCAGTGGCTACTGGCAATTGTATAGTGAATTCCCGCGACAAGTCGGGTAGCCTTATTTTTGGACCGGACCGCACGCCATAAAAGCCCTGCCATATTTTTTCTCCACCCATGAACTCAGTAGCTGATTTCACCAGAGGAGAAATGTTGCAACCAAGTCATTCCTTCCAAGTCACAAATGACTCTCAAGTTAAATCTCAAGTCCTCAAAGAGTTAAAGTTTATAAGATAATAAAGTAAACTAATTAAATGAAGATTGTGCATTAGTGAAGAACGCCTGCTGTTAACAAATCAAACATCACTGAAGGAAAAGAGAAACACCCAAGAACTACAACTGACTTTAAGCACAGCCTTAGATGAAATCAATTGGAAGGGGACAAAAAAAAAAAAAAAAAAAAAAAATACTTTGCTTTGCCACCATAATTGTGGTCAGTATTTTGCTTCAGTTGTGCTCTTGAGCCTTTTAGCAGTTTTTGATAAATTTGCTTTTCAGCAATTGCATTATTGTTTCACAGCAATCATTTGTACAATGCTGAAACAAATCTTGAATTAGCCGGTAGCTTATGCTTCTGATGATTGTATGATCTTGATTAAAATTTATTGATTGTTCTTTAAAAAAAGAGAGAAAAATCCTCGTTACGCAAACACCACCAAAATACTTCAGTATTAAGAGAAAGAAAAAAAAAACATTGTTTAGGATTAGGTTTAGCCATGAACGTTTATCATACTGATCCTCAACAGTGGTTAAAATAATTATTAATACTGCAGTGCATTATTGTAGTTTTTCATTTGTTGATTGTCACCATTGTAGAGATTCATATGCTGGTTCTTGATATCTGTGTGTGTCTAAAAAAAATCACTGGAGCTCAAATTTAGTTGTTTTTCTACACAGATTTAAAATTGTCAATGTCAGATATTACCCCAGAATGCACTTAATGGAAAACAGCATGTTTACTGTCAAAACTTTGGCTGTTTTTTACCAGCACTATTTAACAGCATACTTTTTTAATCTTAAGATGTTTTGTGTGGGGGAACGGTCCCCCGTTAGGTCATAGTGTAAAACTGCAAGTCTAAGATAGTAAAATAGTATCATCAAATATGTTCCGGTTATGTAAATAACATTGGCAGTCCTATTCTACAGAGTATTTCTGTTTGATGTGTTCCAGATCCTCAGTGACTTTTGTCTGTCTTTTCTCTGTGGAGGGACATTTTTGTCTGTTAGAAATACTTTATTAGAAATATATCCTAAGGAGGTTGTTCTGCAAATCCTCAGTGATTTTGCGCCCTTTCACTGCAGAGAAAGTATATACAATTTTATACCTGTTAGAGATATACTGAGCTGTTTCACATTAAAAACAAAAATCACTTTACATAACAAAATTATACGTATAGGAGTGGGACGGTTCGCAAAAAAAAAAAAATTAACCCGTTTTCGGCGAATTGTAGAGGATTCTCCACACATGGTCCGGCACAAGCTAGGACCGCGGTTCAACTTAAATCTGACAACGCATCTGTAATAGGCTATGGTTTCTTATAAATAACACATAAAAGACAAACAGGGTTTGGCTAATTGTCCACTGTAAAGAAAAAATAAATTTTCACTTTATTTACTCACTAAAAATTGTGTCAACAGATTACAAACTATTATATTTATTAAGATTATTAATTAAATTTAACACATTAGAATTAATTATAATTAACCATTTCAAAATGAGTAGAATAACATGAAAAAATTAAGTAAAATTCATTCAAAATTTCATTTCATTGGACAAAAAACACAAACCAAAAAACAAACAACACAAACAACATCACAACCAAAAAAACAAACCAAAAAAAAAAAGTCTGTGTAAAATATTAAGGGTCAAAGAGCCCAACTAAAAGCAAAACCACTGACCACTATAATGGTAACCGATAATTTACCGAGCTTTTTTTCCTTCAGTAATGCTGTTTCCGTGAACTTTAGTGTGTCCCTTCAATAACTCTGTTTTGGGGGCCTGAAGACAAAACTTTTGAACATGATGCCTGTATCAATCTATGTAAGCAACAAAAATGGTGAATTTGTTAAAAAGGTTGAATGTCCATGTTGCATGCATATAATGTTTTTCCGAAGGGTGTTTCATGATCGCCAACTACTGGCCTGGCATGCATAACATAGTATTCTTGCAGCATAGTTTCTTTTGTTTGTTTGTTTGGTTTTTTGCCAATTAAAATCATATTTTTGTTGTTAATTTTAACTTAATTTTTTCATTTTATTCTACTAATTTTGAATGGTTTAATTCTAATTATTTCGAATGTGTTAAATTTAATTAATAATATTGCTTGCAATCTGTTTGCCACAATGTTATTGAGTAAATCAAGAAAATCCTGTTTACAGTTATAGATAACTGAAAAGATTAGTGAAAATTTACACCAAAAATATTGATTTGATTTGAAACACAAAAAAAAAAAAAAAAAAGACTATGCTACCAGAATATTAGGTTATGCATGCCATGCCAATAAGTTGGCGATCATGAAACACCCTGTGAAAACATTATATGCATGCACATGAATTTCACATTTTTTTTGTTGCTTTACATAGATATGTATACAGGCCTCATGTTCAGAAGTTTGTGTCTTCAGTCCCCCCAAAGCCGAGTTACTGAAGACACCTAAAGTTCAACAAACAGAATCCCTGAAGGAGAAAATGGGTACAATTTTATGGGGTTTACCCTTATAGTGGTCAGTGTTTGTTTTAGTTGTGCTCTTTGCCCTTGACTTTTATAATTATATTTTTTGTAGGGGTGTTTCAACTGAACTGTAACACCTAGACATACTAATAGAAAAAATGATCCAGATGATCTTTGGTATGAGTTACTACGTAATCATCGGTTTGACCTGAATTATCTGAACTCATTTAGAGTCAGATCCTCTGGAGTTCCGAGACGTAAAAAGTGGCTCCCACAATGTTTATTCCACCCATTATCTCCGCAAGCTGTATTTTCACCAGGAGGATAGAATCGCCCGGCTATCAGCCTTCCATATCAGGTGAGGCTGCGACCTGGGGGCATGGCCTCATGTTTCGCCCCGCCCCTACCTACTCTGGTTGTCCCCGGTCGTGCTTTCATAGACATACATGATATAGAAAAATGTCGTTGAATATTGTGTGTAGGTTGAAGAGTCTGTTTTAAAAAAAAAAAAGCATAAAAAGCTTACTGTGCAGTTTTACAAAGCCTTTATAATAAGGCTCACACAAGAAATTAAATAACACATTAGCCTGCTTGGCTGGCTTCTAGCCATGCGTCTGAAATGGTTGTTTTTTGCTAAATTAAAAGGTGATTTTCTGGCTACCGAAACTCCAGATGCAAGCACCAACTAACATAAATGAATAAATGACTTTGTGGGTTGATTATCCCACATTGGGGATTTATCAAATAGAAGAATGAATACATTGACATTAATAATTTGTTAACTCGTAAGTTTGATTTATTTCCTTATCATCAGAGTATGAGAAAGTATTGGTTTAATTTATATAGCATGACAAGCACAAGTTATTGTTACGTAATAATTATCTGCAACAATTAATGGGTCCTAGTCAATATCATTTCCATTTTTATGAACAAACTTTTCATTTTCTTTACTACATTGCAAAGCATAGACTTTCCTCTTCCTTCCTTTTCATGAAAATATGCTGCTCCTCATATTTTAAAGTGAAGAAATCGAGAAACGTGTGTGATGATTCCGGAAAGACATACAGTAAGTCTGTTGCTATATACCAACGCAATTTCTGCATCCTGCTCTTTTTTTAGGTGCAGTTGTCTTCACAGCCAATGCGGTCAACTATTGAGGATAAACTTTTATAAATATTATCTATTTATATTAAATTAATATATTAAATTGGTACTTCCTCTGAGCCATTCCTCAGCTCTTTCAATCAGCTGAATGCGTAACGTGGCTTAATGTATTAAAAATGTTTTTTTTTTTTTTTTTTTTTTTTAAGACCAAACCAGTAACACATTATTAATAAAGTTCTTCTATTCACCTACAAGAATGAATCCGAATCCGAACACAATACTATTTTAAATACGTGTTAGAAATAGCGTTTTCCTCTCATAGAAAACCATTAGCCTAAAAGGAAAACGCTTAACGTGGCGTAATGCATTAAAACGTGTTTTAAAAATACCAAACTCAGTAAACAGTTTTAATAAAGCATTGTATTTACAGACAAGCAGGTTATGGGAGGAAAATGCTTAACACGTAATTAAACACATTACATTCCGTATTCTGGGCTCATATTTGCTTGTCTGTGAATAGAATGCTTTATTAATAATTTGGTTACTGAGTTTGGTCTTTTTAAAACACAGTTTTAATGCATAAAGCCACGTACTTTCACGTTAAGTGTTTAAGAATGTCCCAATGATTCATTTGTGAATTCGACTGGTCCAGAAGATTAAACTTGCAGCAGCTAACATCTCGTGATTCAATAAATCAGACATAGTGAGTCAAGTTAACAATAAACAACTGCATTATAATGAAGGCTTTGTAAAACCAAGTACACCCGGCTACAGCCTGCAGATCGAGGCGGGGCTGCACCTGGGGTGGGGTTGCAACGTGCAAGCCCCACCCCATACCTACTCCTGAATTGGTTTTTTAATCGTCTTTCATAGACATACATGATAAGAATGGTATGTGTAGTTAGTGTAGGACAGAGTATGTTTGATTTAAAAAGCTAAAAACTCTGTTGCACGTTTACAAAGCCTTTTACTAGAATGCCAGTTGTTTATTGTTAACTTGACTCACATATAATTGTTGAATCAAGAGAATGTTTTACTGCAAGTTTAATCTGGGCCATTGCAAATTCACAAAATTAATCATTGGAGACATATCACGACAGCATTTTACGTGAAGTACGTGTGGACTTATGAATTAAAACGGTGTTTTTAAAAAGGCCAAACTCAGTAAGCAAAGTATTAATAGCATTATATTTCACAAGACAAGCAGATATGTAGCCCCAGGAATACGAACGTAACACTCGATTAGTGGGCAGTTTAATCATTATCCTCCCATCACCTGCTTGTCTGGAAATAGAATCTTTATTAAAATGTTTTTATCTGTTAGGGTCAGCTTTTTTTAAAACACGTTGTTTTAATGCATTACGCCATGTTAAGCATTTTCCTTTTAGTCTAATGGTTTTCTATGGAGTTAAACCATTGCTTTTTCTATTCTGGACTCATCTGCTTTGTCTGTGAAGTATATACTTTATTAATAATTGTGTTTAACTGAGTTTAGTCTTTTAAAAACACTGTTTTAATGCATTAAGCCACGTTAAAAAACTTACAAACCTGCATTCCAAAGAAGTTGGGACAGCCGGCTGTGCAATTGTGAGTAAAACATGAATGGAATAATTTTACAAAATGCCTATAAACTTATATTTTATTCACAATGGGAATATGAATAACTTTAGATCATATTGTTGAAAGTGAGACGTTTTTGAAAATGTCATGTCCAAATATTGGCTCCATTTTTGGATTTCAGGAGAGCTACACCTTCTAAAAATTTGGGATCCACTCTAAAAAAAATGCTGGGTTAAAAATCATAACCCAACGCTGGTTTAGAAAAAGGGACCAACCCAACAGTTGGGTTGTTTTGACCCAGCAGTTGTCAGAGGTATAAAGTCCAGGGGTCAGAAAGTAA